>NC_142862.1:20227500-20378345 GCF_061612785.1 Hesperophylax consimilis
ACAAATTGATACAGGAAATAGATTTTAGCCTTAGGTGTGTTTCCGGACGGGGCCGGCACATTTCCTTGTCCGCTCGCACCCTTGTTTGTCGACCAATTAAGGGGCCGGCGCTCGCCCACCCCGATTGCTCGCGTCCGGTACTGTCGGACTGTCCGTGTCTATCAGACGTCGAATTTATCCGCGGACGTATCTCCACTCTCCAAGGGGCCTCATCCTTCAGGACGAAGAGGGCTTTCTCGGGCGATTCCTTCCACACTGGGCACCCGTACGCAATGCATTCAGATATCTGGACAACAATCTGTAGTGTTGTTATTTGGTTGTACTCTCGATACCGCCCCCCCATATGTCGGTAGAGTGTTATTATTATCCAGTTAATTCAATTCTCATTTCAAAAACATTACAAAATTGTTAATTTCACTGCGTTTTTAAAATATTTTTGTAATAAGAATTCTTAGGTTAATATTAACAGTGTGTATATCAAGAGCTTGCCTTTTAAAGAGCTTGCCTTTTAGAGCTTGCCTTTTAAAGGAAGCTTCATTGATGCTAAAAATGTCGAATATCCGAATTGATTCTGTTCAACAGCAAGATTGCTCTCCCCACAGGCATGACCATTGGCATGTTAGTTCTGCAGTCCGGGAGATAAAATAATCTATGTTGTCGGTGACGTAGATAACCATCGGGAACATAGAAATGAATGCTCTCCATGGTGACAGAGTTTTCAAACCATCCACGAATCAGTCGTAATGAAATGTAGTTTTAAATGTTTTTCCAGTGATAGCGGTACTTAAACCATTTGTCAGAGATAGCATGTCGGTTGTACCTGAAAAGTGCGAGTGCAATCGATGCTAGCCGATCCCTGGGTAGGGAGCTCACTTCCAGTCGCTTCCCTTGTTAGAATAACTCACAGTCTCCGATGGACGTACATCCTGCAAGACATTCTTTGTAATTATCTTACGATAATAATCTTTGACGAACCAATTCTATTTCGATTTGGGAGGCGGGTTTGGGTTACGCCGCCCTGGTAATCATTTATTGTATAACCAACACCTCTGCCATAGGTTACCCCGAATGGTTCGCTACTTTTGGTGATATAGCAAGGGTTCATCGGGTGAGGTGTGGCCAGAATGCGCCTGCCCAACAGAGGAGTGGCGAGCCAGATCGGGAGAGTCTGGTTTGGGGACACCCTTTGACCTCTCCAACTGGTCTTACGAATTGATACCTAGATTCCTATCCAATCCTATCCTCATACCTTTTCCTTCTGTAGGGTTAATTTTTAAAAAAAGTAGCAGTAGTAGTTCTTTCATTCGTTATTTATTCAAAATATGCATGTAAATTAACCCTCAGAAATGGCATTGTCATACCTCTTAGCGTGAGAATTATTATAATTACAACATAATATATTCGTAAGTGCGAAGTGCGACTCGAATGCTAACAAATAAATGATATACCTTACCAAAATAATGAGCCCAAACAACACTTCATAGTCGTATTTTCGATTCATTATTACTAGTAGGTAGTTCGTTGTAGTATGCATTATAAGCCTCGTTAGTGCTCCTATTATAGATCTCCCCCATCCTTTACCCGACTCTCCAGACAGTCGAAATACGAAATGCTGCCACTCTATTATTGTGCTCTTTGCTCAGAGGTTAAAAAGTCTTTTCAAATACGTACAGCACAGTAGTATAGAATGGCCGCTCGTGTTCGGGGTAAATAATATAATGCTACGTATACATGTGCGAGCCGAACTGCCGAGCTGAACTTTAACTTGTGGGAAAGGATCACTTCTTCCTTAAAAAACTCTTTAGACAGCATCCCCAAAGATTACATAGTAGACACCTCCTGTGTGGGGTAAATATAAAATAAAAATGTATACAGGGTGTATCGGCACTAACCCGACAAACTTTAACCAGCTATTCCTTAGCACATTTGGAGTAAAAAATGTTATGGGCACTTTGCTGTCCGGTAGCATTTTTTTTTCAATTAAAAACAAAAAAATTTAAAATTTCCACACTACATCACTGTCATTGGCATTGCGTTTCGTGTTAAACAGCTGTTATAAGCAAGTATGTCAAAAAGCGTCTTCGCTCTTTCGCACACACTAAATAATAATAGTTAAAAATGAGACGAATGGTGCCGTGCTATTTCGTTGTGACTGTAAACGTGCGCCAATATAGGTACACACGTGCATTATTCAACGGAATTCGAATAAAATAATTGCCAGATGGGTTTTCAAACTTTGTCAAAGGGTAAAACAGTGGTGACATGTGGTGAAAATATGAATAGTAAAATTTTTATTAAAAAAAAACGTTACCGGACAGCAAAGTGCACATAAGATTTTTTACTCCAAATATGCTAAGGAATAGCTGGTTAAAGTTTGTCGGGTACGTGCCGATACACCCTGTATATTCATACCCCATTTGGGTTTTTACATTTTATTCATGTAATTGCTTTAGCCGTGTTTGGTAACCTGATTTGAATAGCCTACTTTCCAACCTTCACCCTCCCCATTACCTTCAGCCTAACAATTTTCCATATTTATTTTATTCTAAAAAACTAAGATAACGGAGGCATTTTTGTTTTGTTGTTTTTTTCTTTCTACAACGATTTAAAATGGGCCATTTTTGGTTTTCCGCGTTATTGAAGTTACACCGGCCAACGACGGTGATAGTCGTCTTATCATCCAGTAACGTTTTCTATGTCATAATGACGTTGTAGCCAGTTGGAACCGTTTCGGAATGTACAATGTTAAGTAATTTTAAATCTTTTTTATTTGAAAGTTATAATTTTTTAGTGCCATGATCAGAATCAGAAAAAAACTTGAAATCTAACGAACATTTTTAACGGTATTCGTAGTGTGTGATAATATCCCATCGAGAACGCCACAGTCCCACTCATAAGTGATGCAGTTTTATTTGTGCAATCTTATTAATGCAATTTTTGATGAACGTAATGCTAAAATCTCTAATTTTTCTAGAGGGATCCCTCGAGAAGTTACTAATCCATCGCTCAGAAAAATACAATCTGGTGATTACCGCTGATTTTATAGTTGAAAAACGTTTTATAAAACTGGTTTACATAAAATATTTTAATGGTAAGCTCCTGTTTTTATAATTCTTTATATAAATAACTGACATCCGTAGGGATCCTTCTAGAAACATTTGAAATTTTAGTAATACGTTCATCAGAAATAAATAAAATGTGAGCGTCGAGCAAACCCCCGTTATTAGAGTCTTATGCCGCCTTAAGTCGTCAGTCAATCTCATTAGTGGGCGATTTCAATTTTGTCTTCCAACTAAGGTTCTTTCTCCATCCGAATATATTGGATTTGACTGTTGCAGCTCAAGCCCAACATGCTACCACTTGAGGTACTATTTTCTCATGATACAAAAGACGACTATCTTTGTCTCAAGCCACTAAATGTATTGAATCTACCCATTTATTTATATGACTTTGTAACATATTTATGCTGCCTATATTGAGCAACCACCCCGTGTTATTGTCCAATAACTTTTCCTTTCATCTCACGATAGATACAAACCCACCACTTCACGCTTTTCCAGGTCATAAAGTGACCTCGTTCTGCATCACTTCACGTGACGAACCCTCTTCTTTACTGTCTCCATTAAAATCTTCTTCTTGGCCATACAATACGATATTATATTATCCTCGCCACCGTGAAAGTAAAAACCTGTGGATATCAAACTACTACTGTACACTAAAATACAGATACCACGCTATTGTTTGTAGGTGTATAGGCCCGCATTGTGTGTTGTGTAGGTACGGGGCGCTGGTATAAATGGGTGCGCCTCCGGTCATCGATCCAGTACCTACTATATACCCCACCGGAGGGTGCGGTAAGACTGGTAGGGGTTGGTGCTCTACCACCAGGCCGGCAGGTACCTACTTACTTTTTAAAGCCTGGATATGATTCGGAAAAACTGTTATTAAATAATAATTGCTTTATTGTTAGTAAATCACCAATCTGAATTTAAATCTGGAGGGTATAGACTCAATCGCCGCGAAGTGCGAACAAGTATCCCCGTTCACAACTTTTTGAGAAACAATCAAGAAAGTTTTTTTTATTCGTTTTTAACAATTTCCTTTCCCTTGTTCTTAACCACACTAAGGGCCAGTTGTTTCACAGATCTTTAACAATTTATCAAATTTCAAAGTTAGTATTCAAGTTCTGTGAATGTTCTGTTCAAGATATGTTATTATGTCTTTTATTATGGGCTAGTTGTTTCACAGAACTTTAATATAAACTTGAAAATTTTATGAATTGTTCAAGTTCTGTAAAACAACTGATCTTAATTCAATTTTTTTTTTAAATCTTACCTCATAAATATGAGCTATATTTGAGTCCTTGAGGTGATTTTGCACAAAAACGGCTCTATACAAGTCATCCAATTATTATTATTATATAATATTAATACAACTAACTAACCATCACGCCGTTTTCCGCAGGTGTAGGCAGAGAGGACGGAGCGCCAAACAACTCGGTCTTAGCACACACTCATTGCCTCATTCACATTCATATATGGTATAATGCATACTGTTCCACTTTCTAAATCATTCTAAATATTAATACACATAACAATAATAATAATACACAACATTTCGTCTTAAAAATCACTCTACATTAAATGACCTTATAATTATGTACACTTTATTTTAAGATTGAATTTTGTTCCCAAATTTACTCATTCGATTCTCTGTTTTGTGGCCACCGGGAAGGAGATTGTAAATGTGTATATCCTTATGCCCTATTCTTATCTCACCACTTTCATTCTTAACTGTATTAGTGTACAATTTATTATGTTGTCTTGTATGGTGTTCGTGTACCTCTGCTTTTTATATATAGTTTTAGTTTGCTACAATTTGTGTTAAAAAAAAATAATAAATCATCGATAAATAATAAAAACACCTACCCTTACCGAAGTTAGACGGGTGATTCCAACCCTCTACGCTCTACGCTCAGTCAGGGGCAGTTGGAGACGCACGTCCGCCCTACACGGCGAAGCACTCTGCGCCCAGATTATGTCTATAACCGTAGTGTTACGCCCCTCCCCTACGACACAGATTGTGAACCAAAACGATACTTTTCACTTACGTCTAATGGATATAACGTGCATTAAAAAACGACTAACACGAATCATTGTTATTCGACTTTGTCCAACTGCAATTTTTTTTGTGATTAAACTTTATTAATTACTATCTGAAATCCCCGGCGTTGCACGGAGATTTTGATATTAGATGTAGACAGTGATCTTCCTTTTGTTTTGACTGTCATGTGTGCAAAATTTCATCAATATCTGAATAAAATTATGGATTTGTATAAACGTCTAATTTACGCCACCCGCCCGCTATAAATACACGGATACGATTTATATAAATAGATAGAAGATAGACAGATTTTGCACAAAAACGGTGCTATACAAATTATCCACGTATTATTATAGATCGCCATGATAAAAAAACTGCTTTAGAAACTGTAAAAAACGGTAACCGGATAAATCTTCAAAATGATAATTCATCACATCTTTAATAAGTTATATAAAGTCATGGAAAGTGATGAAACAAAAATTTTGTTAACTGGGTTAAGTAGGTTAGGTTTAAAAAAAATTCATCGTTTCTAATGACTTTATATCACTTTTAAATGTGTTTTGAATTGGCACTGTGTTAAGTTATCATGGAACCGTAAAAAACATACTAATTTTTGGTTGTCTGTGCGTGGGTTGTTCGTCCACGTTAAATCGGATTCTATGAATTGAATTTAATTTAAATTTGATCGTCATTTTAAAAATTTGAATCCCTTGCATGAAGAATTCAGCCAAGCTATAAAATACCTACGTATAGTATGATATTTTATTATTTAAAAAATGAGAAATGATTTGTCAAGATCAATAATTTACGCTAGTTATAAACCCATTGTAAAGTGGTATGACAACATAATTATTGTAATAAATCCAAAATTAACCACTGTTTCATTAACTGTGGATCCTGAAGGTCCATTCCGGTTCTACATAAGGCGATGCCATACGTAGTAATGCAAAATCATGTGTTTTTGGTTTGAAAATTTGGTCGCCTAGAAATGTTTCAGATGCTTTAATTAAATACTGCGAGTAGAATACATCTTGGCCTTTAAAATAATCGAGTATTTTTAGGTAAGTCTTTTTATATGTGTGAATGTGGTGCGGTGCAGACTACCGAACATGTGGTCAACGAATGCCCGCTCCATTCATTCCCCGGCGGGATTGATGAGGTTCACATGGCGACGCCTGAGGCCCTAAAATGGCTCGCAGATCTAGATGTCCCCCTCTGACCCCCCACCATACGAAAGAAGAAGAAGTCTTTTTATAAGCCCAGAAAAAAAATAATGTAAAGGCATATGAAAACTGCTTAAAAGTTCGAAATCTCCTACTTACGAACCCATTTTCGGTTATGATTTTATTATATAATGTGGAAAATTAAGTTAATTATAAAATGATCGGAAAAAAATTAAATATTTATCCCTGGACATCCACAAAATAAAATAAAAGGCACTTTTTGGCCATATTTTTTTTCTTGCATAAATCAAAACAGGCGGATGGTGATAAGCGGGAATTTAACCCTTATCGCCATCTACGTAAGGGTTGTTATTGATAGCGGCTCAATTTAAAATATTACACGACGTAGTGCATCGCCTTAAGGATATGGAATTGTCCTTAACGTTAAAATAAACGACTTTAGGTGCGATTCCGGTTCTAATTCAAGATAGGGAATTGTCCTTAACGTTACAAAAATAAAGACTTTTTCGTTAATTGTGATTCCGGTTCCCTAGGATGACAGCGAAAAGTCGTTATTAGTACTAGTATAGTGACAATAATTCCTTTCAAACCGGAGTCGCCCCTCAGGTTTATCCACTCATGCAGGGCCGAAGTCACCGACTTTTCGGATCTTTTTCATCTTTCAATTTGCCAGTGATCAGTGAGCATAGTCTTCTCCAGGTTCGAAGTTACTTCAGTCTGGCGAGTAACGTGTCAGTATTTCAGGATAAGTTAGAAACAGACGGAATATTTTAATCTGCCTCTTTTATAGTGGACTAAATAACTCGTACTACGCCTAGTGGTCCTTTGTTTTTTTTTAAATTATTTTTACAAGATATTTATATAACTTAAATATTTTCGAAAAATCCCGAATCCGAATTGATAGTATGTCGCAGTGTTTTCAGTGCTATTATACGTATTTACACTGATGGAAGAAATGAGGACGGTGTGAAAACTTTTCCTATGTAAATCTACTGGGAATAAACGTGCCCGGCTTCGCAATGGCCAATAATAAAGGCTCACGAAGTCAAAAATGGCGACAGAGTGAGATTATAATAATATCATACGTTTTTATTGAAACGTCTTACATTTCATATTTTAACGACACCGTTAGAAGTCAGATATATAAATGTAGATTTCGGAATATATAATATATTATTCACAAAAACAGTTCAAGGGATGGGTCTTGTTATAGATGTTCACAGTTTCTATTTTGCGAGTGTCTCATTATCGACTAATTATTGAAATATTGTACATGGTTAATGTTGATCGTAGATATCACGTTGGTACATGCAATCTAATATATTAAAGTTAACAATTTAGTTAAAGACAGAAGAATCTGAAATTGCATTTGGATTGAAATCACTATTGAGGTTGCATTCTCATCAAACTGCACGGAGAATAATGATCCTATTAAAAAAGTGATAGCATGCCAACTTCATAAAATATTAGGCATTCATAATATGTCGAGAACACGTGTTCTTTTCCCAATACACATCATGACTGAATGCGACAGTTATATTGGCATACTTATGCCAATATAAATATCAGTATTAGTATGAACTAGTGTTCCGACGTCCTCATAAAACACTCGCTATTAACTGATAATTTGTTAGGAACTCTTTTAATTCATTCGTTATGGGCCTGCAGTAGGGTGTCCCAGGACATAAGGAAGATTTTTTTTTTCATGAATTTAAATATGCATACCCTCTTATTTTATTCCATTTGATCCCAATAACTCATATAATAAATATTATTTTGATCAAACACTGGCAACCCGTGCCGACTTGATGCCAAACATATGGTACAGAGTTAATATGGAAGGATTTTCAACTTTCATTTGTGTCGGATAAATAAAATAAAAAAATGCAGAAATGTTCAATTATGTAGTATTTTATATTTCAAAATGGTTTGTTGATTAAATTTTCTCTTCAAAGTTTGTTTTTTACAGTCAGGATAAATCTCCCGGTGTTCCTGAACGCATCGTAACAAAAATTGTTTTTGTTCCTCTTCGACCGTGATTAAACCATGAAAATCTTTCATTAACTTAACAGCTCCCTCAGATGTATCATTCACTACCCTCAGCGACGACACCTTCTTTCTGGCTTCTTGATACGAAGCATTATTTGACCACATCGTAGGGCATTCGTTAAGAAAACTGGCATCTATTTTCAGACGATCAAACAAATACTTGCTTTTGACTGAAATGAAGTCGTAAATATTTTTCTCTGAATAATTTCACAAAATTATGATATTCATATATAAACAAAAACCTCTTTATAAACAAAAACCTCAATACAAACATAATTGTAACTACTTAATAAACTTACCATACAATTTACCATCAAGATCTTCCTTCGATGGGATGTAACGTTTGTCATGGGTTGATAAATTATTTTTATTTTAGTTGTTTGATCCACAGCGTCGTCAAACAGCGATAAAATAGATATTTCAGCGGTCAAATACCATAAATGCTTACTGAACTTCTGTAAACCTGCCATTGAGATGTTTTCAACAATTTTTTCGTAAGTCTTCATCGATTTCAAAAAGCACAAGTATTGGTAAGGTGCTTTAACTGTTATAATAGGTACATTGTGCCCATGGCTTGATATAGAATAATAATAATATTTGGCTAATTTATATAGCGCCGTTTTCGTGAGAAATCACCTCAAGGGCGCTGTACAAATATATTTCTTAAATATTTAATACTAGAACTACTGACTTATCTCTAAGACTTATATCTAGTGACTTACGACTAAGGCCTATAACTACTATCTTAACGACATATACACGAGTATTTACATATTTGGCAACTTAAAACTAAAATTAAAATTAACAATTTAATCTTACTAACGCCAGAAGAAGAAGGAAGTTCTATTATATTAGGGTGGATTTATTGTTAGCTGGATATATTATATGTTAAATGAATTAAATTAATGAATAAAATCAATCAATCGCCAATCTTAAACGCATTTAGATGATTCATCTGCCAACAATTAAACCGATTAACTTGTTATGTTCCCGCTGATATTGTCCATTGTCCACTGGTAGGCAAGTCAATAGCAAAATTGAATGAACGGAATCGCTAGATAATGTAACAATTACGGTATAAAAAAATGAAAAAAAAGAAATATTTGGATAGAATGACGGATTTATGGAAATGAGTGTCTGAAAAAGTGAGTTTTTAGTTTGGATCTAAATTCTGTTGGGCTGGTTATACATCTCAATTCCATAGGAAGTTTATTCCAAGCCTTGGGGCCGGATACTCCGAATGCACGATCACCAAACTTAGTGTTCGGATTTCGCTTAGGCTCTTTCAACCTTCCAATTGCAGATGATGTCGCTGATCTAAGAGTTGACTGCCTTAGACCAGTATTTTCCGGAATGCATAGCTCAGTAATATACGGTGGCGCCATTTCGTTCATAGCTTTAAACACCATCCAGCATAGCTTGTACTGGATCCTTTCAGGACACTTCAGCCAGTGAAGATTTCGGAGGTGTTCCGAAATGTGCGAAAACTTGGGTACCCCGGTGATAAGCCTTGCTGCGGCGTTGAACACTGATTGTAGTTTATCAGTTTCGCATTTAGGAAGATTTGCATAAATGCCGTTGCAATAGTCAAGACGTGATACTATATATGAGTTCACAAGTAATTTAGTTGCCTCTGTTGAAAGGTTTCTACGAACTGACTTAAGTTGTCTAAGGTAGAAGAACCCCGTGCTAACGGTCTTATTTACCTGACTTTTTAAAGAAAGGTCTGAATCCAGATAAACTCCCAGAAGTTTGACGGTTGTTTTAGCAGTTACGTCGTTGCCGGAAATAGCGATTGGTGAGTTTTCTATTAAATGTTGGCGTCTATGTGTGGCTGCCCAGAGAAACTCCGTTTTTGAAGGATTTAGCTTAAGTTTATTTGAGGACATCCAGAGATTGATTGCTTCTAGACACTCAGCTGTGCGAATTTTTAGGCCGTCGATCTCATTTGGTGAGCAGTAAAAGTATATTTGCTGATCGTCAGCATAACAGTGAGATAAGAGGCCAAATGACTCGATAATTTTTGCGACGTCATTTGTAAAAAGAATGAAGAGAAGTGGACCCAAAACGGATCCCTGGGGTACCCCTGAAGAGAGTTTTGAGAAGTTGGACTGTTTATTTCCAACCTTTACTGCTTGCGAGCGATTGGATAGATAGGATTCTAGCCAATATTTGATGTTAGAATGTAAGCCAAACGTTACTTCTAGTCTCTTAATGAGAAAGTCGTGGTCAATGGTATCAAATGCAGCGCTCATATCCAAAAGTGAAATAAGTGCTAACTTACCTGACTCTATGGCAAGGGTTATATCTGACAGGACACGAAGTAATCCGGTTTCTGTTGAGTGGAACCTCCTATATGCAGATTGATGATGCATATTGATGAATGTTACTATGAATAGGCAAACATCTAAAAGTGCCGCCTTATCCTTACCGGTAATTTTAAATTGCGCACAAAGTAATGATATTTTCAAGGAATAAAACGCCTTTGCCATCCATCGAGCACCTGGAGGCCGAAACCTAAATTTTCTCGCTGTATCTTATCGTAAAACTATCACAGAGACCTCTAACAACTCTCCATAGTCATCTCCAAGTATTTTTGTTGTCAGTGCAGTACGGTAAAAGTCAGGCAAATCATCGATTTCGGAAGCGGTTAGGTGCAATGTGAGATTTTCTCTGTAGCACTGAATTTTATCGGGATCAAAATTTTTACAGTTATCTCGAAACTTTTTGAAGAGTGGTATGTCAGGGCTTGTAGTCACTTGACTGATTTTTACTTCAAACACAGCTTTTAATACCAACTATGACTATATTTGGTATATATTTACAGTTAAATTCACATCCCGGATATTGTAGAGCAAAACTTCAAGAACTTGTCCATTAGATGGCACTTTAGAACCCGATATTTGGTGTTTTAAGACTCCTATTAAAAATAAACTCTTTTTAGAACTGCGTAAATCTAACGACATCTTGCCTGAATGAGTGATATTCGTTTACTAACAAAAAAGGAAGTTACTACAAGCTCGTCAACACGTTTGCTCGCGGGCGTCTTAATGTACAAGTAGGTACTAACATGTTTCGATGCAAGTCGGCACGGGTTGCAGTTGTCCAAAGTAAACGAAATTTTATTTATAAGTGTTTTGTCATTATTGAAACAAAATTGGAGGGTATGCGTTGAAAAATAACAACTTTAATTTTTTTGGGACGCCCTAGCCTGCAGTCCCATTTTAAACAGGAAAACGAATAATTTGACCAGATTTTTAATAAATTAACAGTATTTCATATCAGTAAGTTTTCTCTGTGTTGGCAACCGCCAAGATAAAATTTGTATTTATTTGTTCAGATGTACTGTGTATAGCTATCAAACATGTCTCAGTTTCTACTTTTAATTTTTTTTCTAAAGGAGCGCAATTTTCATTGTCTTAATGGTTTTTTTTTCACTGGGTGTGGCTGAATGTGTCTTGAGAAGTGGGTCCATTGCAATGATCGAAATAGCGTTGGAAAAACACCGTATTATCTAATTTGCGAAAAATAGTTCGCTGCCATGTTTGGAGAAAATCACAGAGGTGGACATTTCTGTTAGAACTTAGTGAGATAGCCCGAAAAGGCCCGTAAATGCCCGTAAATTCAGCCTTTCTTAATTATTCGTTTTTTTCGCTGGTATTTATTTATTTCTTCAAACGCTATAAAATGTCTTTTACAATACAGTGATAATCGAGTTACAAGCGTACAGTGGTAAAAAAGATAATAATAGCAATAAATTAAAGAACAATTAATGTGTACACAAAAACCCTATTGCAAGTGATCATCGGCAAGTAGGCATCGCAACTTGACATTAACAATTCAGGGCTGTCAGCTATTCATTCAATGATACTTATGGATAAGAAATAATAATTTTAAAATGATACATATTATGTTAGCTAACACTATAAGATATCTGAAGTATTTAGATGTAGTATAATATGATATAGGAGCCACGCAAAAGAATATTATCATTCCTGACATTGATTGTTGTGTTTGAGGTATGTTATTATAACTAACTTCTTATAACTATATTCCGTGTAGTTGAACACATCTACCACTTCTGAGAAAACATTGCCAACTGCATGCAATCTAGGTATAAGCGAGTATCGAAATGACTCAGTTCTGATATTTTTGTTATAGTTTGACATTCCGTAGACAGCGCGCGAATCGTGCGCAAACTGTCACTTGATTATTTACTTTCATTGTTTGGACTCCGAGAATCAATTTCAGCGCGAAAATTATTCATTGCCATTAAAGAATAAATTATTTTATTTTGTATAAGAAATACATTATTGTACAGATGTATGAACACTTTCATTGTCGTACTGTGAATGACCCTTTAATTATTATTATAGACAATATTATTTTTGTTGTCAAAGTTTCAGACGCCTGTCGATCTACACCAAGACCTTACTCGGCCAATTTTATTCCAAACAACCCGCCATTCAACGGCCAAATGACGAAATCTATTCTTTATAAAAATGTAAATGTTCGTTTGTTTAAAATCTTAAGATCTAAAAAGGTGGCGATGTTGTTGAGATCTATTTTTTTTCCAGATTTCTCATTCAACAATTACATACAAACACAAATTTTAACTTTCCTACATAGAAGGCGGTCTGTGGCAGGACAACATCTACCCGGGTCCACTAGTGTTATAAAGATGTCACCTGTGAAAGGTAAAAACATACTTAAAAATAAAACAGCGCCATATGTTGGAAAAACATGCTTCTTTTTTTAATTAGCGCCACTGTTGGACGTAAAAGCTACACGCGCTATTGTTTCTCTATCTTCACAGACAGACTGAGCCATTGCAACCCGTGGCGGGGTACAGCTAGTTAATAATAATAAAAAGATTAGTTCAGCTATAAGGGTAGATACGTATACATTTGTGAACCGAAACGCGAACCGTACCACGAATTACGGGAAAGGACGAATTACGTTTCGCGCTATTACTTTGATATTTTTATGGACATTGACAGAATGCGGATAAAATGTAATAGTGTCTAATTCTTATCTATTTTGCTACGGAGCATTTTCAATAATCCCTAACTTTGGCTCATATTTGATTGGTGAAAGTGAAAGCGAGTTCCAATAATGAACACGACGGTACTTTGCAATCATGTCGAGACTCTCGTTTATCAAAATAATGAGTGACATTCTATCATCGCTTATTGCCACATCCCATTGATGTGTTCTTGATACATCACGAGGCATATTATTATTATCAGTAATTATTGTTGTGAATCCTTCTAAATAATGCTTTATTCTTTGTGATGTGACGAAGAATGGAGGTATGTATTCGAAGCGGGGTGTTTAAGATGTAAACTGGCGGCCGGCTTACGGAGGCAGTACACACCACGTGTGCTCGTAGCTCTGTACTGCCTGTGAATGGGTTTCCTTTGAAATTAGCCCTTCAAGCCGGCGGCACAATCAGACGGCGAACAATGGGACGAATTCTGGAGATCTGGTGAAAAGACGCTTATGCTGAGGGACCGGAAAACGATGGGGTATATTTTAAATATTTGTTTACGCTAATAATGGCTAATTGTTGATTCATAGAGAATTAGTTTACTGGCAATGAATTTTGTTCCCTACCCCCCTTTCTCCTCTCCTTTAGACCTCTCCCCCGTGCCCGGGCATTCAGTCCAAAACCAACAGCCGTGACGCAAAGTGAACATTATTACATATAACGCATCGCATAGCAATCAGAAAATCATCACATATAACGCATCGCATAGCAATCAGAAAATCATCACAAACGCATCGCAATAAATACAATTTGTTAAACCAAAACTATAGTGAAAGTAGCAACCCATCAAGTGAATGTTCCTCCACCTCTGTAAGTAGGTACCTTCTACCTTTATAAAACTCATTGCCAAAGTAACGATATCAACATAGAATAATTGATTTATTTATCAGAAGGTCCATAGCTTCAACAATATTCATTCAACATCCCTAAAAATTAAAGCCTCAGAGGGATGTCATGGTAACTCAACACAGTGACAATTCAAACATACTTTTAAAAAGTGATATAAAGTCATTAGAGACGATGAAATTTTTTATTTAAACCTAACCTAACCTACTTAGCCCAGTTAATAAAGTTTTTATTTCATCACTTTCCATTACTTTATATATCTTTTTAAAGATGTGATGAATTATCATTGTGTTGATTTATCCTGTCACCGGATATCATACCTCAGGGCCTCCTACGTGAACATAATTAAATATGAATGAGAAAACATATCTAACAATTTTAATGTCAGTGCGTCGGTATTTTTCCTCGATTGGGGTAAGTTGTGACCCTGAAGGGAGTGTGCAGGGGGAAAATAAATAGTAAAGAGGAAGGTTGAGACACACCTGGTTATTCAGATCTGGTCGCTAAACACGGCTACAGCCATTGCAAGAAGCTTTTAGATAATGAGTGGTTGTCTTTCACTAGAGCAATATTGAGAGCATCTCCCAATCTGAAAAGTGCGGCAAATTTACTATAATATTTATATTATTAAAGGTTTTTTTTGCAGTGGTTGTAAATTCGTAATAATATCGGAACATGTGTTCATGCACCTGCGTTTGTCTTAATACTATATAAGGAACACGTGTTCCGATATCGTGACAATTCATTGGTATTTTACTAATAGTTAGTTGATCAGGAAACATCAGTTAAAGCATTCTTTCGTTGACGGTTAAATTTTATACAGTCACATGACACACCATTCCCCTTGTACGGTGGGTTTAAGAAGCGTTGAGCAACTAAGGAAAATAGTCCTCCACTCTTAGCGCGCAGAAGAAGCGAGGGGAGATCTTACAATGAGAGAGGAGAGATTCGTACAAGAACAAGAACAAGAAAGGAAAGAAACACTTCAAACCTTCCTACTACTTACCTATATCCTATGCCACAGGGGTACCCAACCATTATTTTTTTTTTATAGTGAATACCTCACAAGAGTCCCAACTGCTCCCGTCTGGAGCCAGTGAGACTATGGCATCCCCAATTGGGGGATGTTGTGAGGCTGAAGGTAAGTGGGGAAGGGAAAGAGGAAGGTGGGGAAGTACCTGGCTATTCAGATCTAGTCACTAAACACGGCTAAAGCCATTTGGAGCAACGTTTCAATTCTGAATGGTGATCTTACACCAGGGCGATACTGGTAGTATCTTCCACTCTGGAACGTGCCGCAAATATACTATATATTATTTTAATTAATTAATTGTGAAATAACACAAATTAATCAAATAAAATTTATTTTCGCACGCCGGGTTCGAACCCGCGACCTTCGGAATGGCAGTCCAATGCGTTACCACTGGACTATGCCGGCCGTCATTATACCAGAGTTTTTCGGGTTCTTGTCGAGGTAAATGGGGAGGATAACAATAACTTACCTGGTCGCTTCTTCAGAGCGCGTGCAACATTTTGTAAATGTATAATTGTAAGGTTTATATTTCGGTAGTAATTTTAACCTGTTTGTATGAAGCAGCTAAGCTCTCGAATGGTGAGATCTAGCATCATGAAATTTGAAATGAATTGTTGGGATTTTTTAGGTTAAAATAACTTCAGCCCCATAAACTTCATTGTCGTTTCTATCATGAGTCATGGAGCATAAAAAATAGGTAAGAAGTCATATTATTGGTTCTGTACCCTTTGAATTGCTTAATAATGCTTCAACACACATTTAAAAAGTGATAGAAAGTCATAAAAAGTGACATAATTAAAAAAACTAGGTTAAATTTGTTATGTATCTTGGGTTTATAGGTTAGTTTCTTCATCGCTTTTATAACTTTATATCAATTTCTAACGATGTGTTGAGTTATCATGGAACAGTTGAATCTCCGATGAAACCGGGTAGTTACTGCTTTTAAAGCCTCCCCCTAGTCACTGCAGCAGCTCAATACGATAGTGGAATAACGGGTTCCATGATAACTCATGACAGTGGCAATTCAACACACTTTTATAAAGTGTTATGAATAAATATAAGTGATGAAAAAAGCCTGGTTAACGTAACCTAGTTTTTTCATCACTTTTTATAACTTTTCAAAAGTGCCCCGAATTACCACTGTCAATAGTTGTCCAGTTATCAGAGTTATCCAGTTGTCTATAGAGCTTCAAAGACAGTCATCCAGAGGTAGACCAAAGAACTCCTGGATGACCTAATGCTCCAAAATCCTACAAAGAAACGGCCTAGATGAAAGCGACACTCAGAACCGAAGAAGCTATAACCTGAGAACGAGAAGAGCCGACCCCAACAGCCTACCTAGGCAATGAGTTGGGATAGTGCTAGGAAGAAGAAGAAGAATAGTTGTCCAGTTATCAGAATAACAATCTAAAAATATCTGAAAAACATTTTCAGTAATTTTTCTGTTTTCAACTGGTTTCCGATCTCTGACTTAAAGATGAACTTGTAGAAGCAGCATTTTTATTTTATTTTTTCTCCCCTCATCTCCGCTCGGCCTTTGTGCTGGATTTGTAGAAGATTAATTATTATTTATCAGCCGAATGGAAATCAGAAAAAACGCTGTGAATTCGGTAATGTACCGAGTATCGCAATACCGAGGATGGGATTAAAATATGTTCTAAGGAAGGGAAGTTGATACAGAACACTATTAAAGAGTCTGAATCTTCAAACTGATTTTTTTGCTAGATTTTAGCGTCTAGCTTATGTGAAACAAAACAGTGTGCAGCTCAACGTCCCATGGAGTGATATGGCCATGCTCTTGTTCTGGCCTATGGAGGGATTTGGCCATGATCTTGGTCTGGCCCATGTAGGGATTTGGCCACGATGTTGGTCTGGCCCATGTAGGGATTTGGCCATGATCTTGGTCTGGCCCATGGAGGAATTTGGTCATGATCTTGGTCCACCTCTCGGTCGCTTACACTGGACAATTTACGTTTAGGAAAGTACCTATTATTATACTAGTACGTATTCTTCAACAAAGTCAGGTGATATGATTTGCTATCGACCGATCACTGACTAACTAACTAACCAACCAACCATCACGTCGTTTCAGGACGGACCGCCAAACAACTCTGTCTTGGCACACCCTTCTTACCTCATTCACATACATGCATCGTCTCATACATACCTACTCTTCTATTATTCTGACTCTTGACATGGCACGACTCGAAGTATCTGATTCACTTGATCGTGCCATGTCTTCCTCGGGCGTCCCCGACTTCTGCTACCATTCGCATTTGCGTCATATATTCTCCTTACACTCCTTTCTTTGCCCATTCGTTCTACATACCCAAACCATCTAAGAGTCCCTTTCTTAATCTTACTAATTACGCTGACATCAGCCTTGCACTCTTTGCGGATTAGCAGCATTCCTCCGCTTTCTCTGCCTGTTCCATGCCTCACTTCGGTACATCAGAATACAAATTTTTCTTCTGCCCATTTTGAATTCTGTTCTTCCCGGTTTTCTGACAAAATATTTCCAACCTTTATAGCAGGGGTTGGATGCTGTAGAACGTAGGGTGATAAATACTCGGTATCACCGAATTCAGAATCGATATGTTGCTTGAAATTGTTTGTTGACCAGATCTGAATAGCCAGGTCATTCCCAGCCATGATCGAGGCAGTTGGGATTGCGGTATTCGGCGGAAATATAATTGCATCATTGTCTGACTCTTTAGATATTTCAATATAGTTTTACCTCCTAAATTACCTGGTCTACCTAACCTAAACACAGACCAAATTATTATTGTTTCTACTTGAATGACACTTAGCATAAATATCAAACCTTGCAATTTGTACGTGTCGCAAAGGGTAAAGTTCATTATTGTTATTCACCCCATCCCCGCCAGTTCACCCCTTATCTCCCGAACGCATCTCAACCTATCCCATTTGTGATAAATGTCCTCGAGTTCTCACTCCTCACCCAGTTCTAATTTCCGTTCGAGACTCGTTTGCTGTCAAATATGACAACTGACTTCGATTATTGTTATTAATGTCACCTGCGTGGTTTTGGTAACATTAACATATCTAAATTTATAATCTTCTTATTTTCTTTTCAATCCCATATTAAAATGATTTTTCAAACTCTTTTACCTATTATTAGATGATATCAAGGTAAGAGTATACCGCTGATAGCTGATGTAATCTTTCTCATAGTAAACGATTCACTAAATATTTGAAAAAAGGTGTCTTCGAAGCTCTCAGTGGTAGAACCATACCCGGCTTTGATCTAGTTTCAACACTGCTTTCGAAAACCTTTTTCAAATGAACCATAATTGACAGAATATGGAACAAACAACGCGTTAAGTTTTTAGATTCTCACGGCCAAAAGCATTTTTGTTGTTTGTTTTTGGGGTGTTATGCCGTGTTGCGCTAACTCCTTCTTTAGCCGACGTTTCGGACAGCGTTGCAGTGTCCATCATCAGGGCAGATCCGGTAGATCCGAAGATGTGTGATGAACATCTTCATCTTCGGATCTACCGGATCTGCCCTGATGATGGACACTGCAACGCTGTCCGAAACGTCGGCTAAAGAAGGAGTTAGCGCAACACGGCATAACACCCCAAAAACAAACAACAAAAAAAACAACGCGTTGTTTTGTCTTATTTTTAGGTCAGCAAAATGAATGCTTCAATGCTTAATTTTTACTTTAGATATATTTATTAAATAATTAATCAATTTACAGAGTATAATCAATAATGTTAACAAAGATAATTCATACAATTAGTTTTCACTGCTTTTGATTTTTTAATGTTCCCCTTCTATAGAAGCTGGCGCTTGTGTCTAGAAGTGTGGTGAGTATCAAGATGAAGAATATTTAGTGTTTGTAATTTATGAATATTAAAATTTATAATAAATTACAAAGATAGTTTCATTATTTTGGTATTTTTACATTGAACTTCTCTCTAATTGCTAAAATATTTTAAAGAATTTTTCTTCATTTTAAAGAACTCACCTTTCGAGTGTTTTTGCTGCTTCAGACTGTTAGATTTATAGTTTGACTTTCTGAAGTACCCGGGCTTTACTCAGAGCTTTTCAAAATTAGATGTAACAGTAATAATTTTCTTCTTAATTTGGATGTCAAATTTCGGATCTAAATTCTGCTTTAAGGGGTGGGAAAAGGGGATGGGGGTGGTTTTACGAAATCTCTTGTAGTCCTTGTAGGCTTCCTCTTGTTTTGCAGGTAACTGTACAAAATTTCATAAATCTCGGAATAAAACTGTAGGTTCGTATAAAAATCAAGTACACGCAACAGACACTCTTCTTTATGTAAATTGATTTTATGAGATTACCTACTTTTTAAATTGAATTTATTAAATACTGAATGGTTGTGAGTAAAGTTTTGAATTCTTGTGTACCTGAAAATTGGATTTATTTTTAAGGTGGAAATAATATTGTAGAGAATTGAAAATCTGTTTTTTTTATTAAAAAAGGTTTTTTTTCACTTGATCGTGCCATGTTTTCCTCTGAAATGTCGCCGAATGCTACCATTCACTACTGTATACCTCATTTTTACTATTAAAAAACTACATTACATCGACTTCAATTCGGCTCCGTATCTTATTCCAGTGCAGAGATAATGCGTTAAGTCTTCCACGGGCATCCCCGACTTCTTATACTATTCAAATCACTCTATAAACACACCTGAAACTTTTCATTTTTTTTTAATAACCCCACTCAGAAGGCCCCGAGGAAGTTGATCTCTCTCATGTCATATTTTATCATAGGGTTGGGTAGGAATCTATTGATCTGTGTGTCCAGGAGTGAAGGACATATGAATGTATGCCTCCCACTGCGGTGCAAGGCGATGGGTCGAGAGAGCAGTTGGAGAGTCAAAGGTTTTCTCCAAACCGGCATCTCCCGATCTGGCACGCCACGCAGTTGGTGGACTGGCGCATCCTGAACACACCTCAACCGATGAAAACTTAGCGAACCACTTGAGGTGACCTATGGTTCTCGGGGCGGCGGTACTCAAACCCGCCTCCGAAATTCAACACTATTAAAAACAAACTGAAATTTTCAGACAAATCGGTCCATTAGTTTTGAGTCATTTATATTGATGTTCCTTGTGATTAATAATTATCTGCAATGTTGATAACACGTTATTTTTTACAAGCTTTAAAAAATAATATTTCACCTGCAACCCGTAAAAGAAGGTTTTTAACAATCCAGTGGTTAATGTATAGCCGCAATAACCGTAATGGATTGCAAGCATGCGAAACGTTTCTCTTTTGAGTGTTTGTACATTTTGCGCATTGTAGATTGTACGTTGATATCATCGCAATATACGTATACAGAACCTACATAATTTCACATAATATATCCGTACAAAGGGGTAAAAATTGTATTGTCAACCTTTATATCTTGCGAATACGTTGCTTTATACTGGATAAAGAATTATTATCTATTTATAAATATTATATTTTATTTTATAGGAATTAAAAAAAAAGTACGCTTCCCTTATGATTTTTGAAACAATAGATAATAATAGTCCCAGAGAAAGGTTGTATGTACGTCATCGAAGATAGTTCTTTCCTTTCTCATACTTATAAGAATGAAAAAGACAGAAGTTACTTGAACGATGACGTCACGTACGACTTCTCTCTGGGACTTATTAATGCTCAACCAATCGTCGGTTTACTGCCAGAAGTCATTAAGTGACATTTTTGTCCAAACTGAGTTAGAATTCTCAATCTACCCATTTTGTTATATTATATCCAGTAAATAAGTAATTATTTTGAAGGATACGTTGTTTATATCTATCTGAGCAACCCTTATGCTACGTATACATACGTGAGCCGAACTGAACCTCAACTTATGGGAAAGGAACAAATCAATCGCAAAGGGCGCGAAACGCCGCTTGCAGTTTTTCGTTCCTTTCATGATATTAATAAATAATAAAAAAGTTAAATTCCCACAGAAAAGCGGTTCTAATATGTATATTATTTTGTATAAAATAATAATATTTGGATGATTTGTATATCGCCGTTTTTGTGGAAAATCGCCTCAAAGGCGCTGTATAAATACTAAATAAGTGGTTAAAGGTAGCTGAAATCGTGGAGTTGATTATCTCGGTATTGACATTTCGTTATTAATGACTTCTGATGAGTAAGCCTATGCAATACGAATAAACATAAGTGAAGCAACCGGTAGAGAGTTTGAAGAATCTTATGTTTGATGTTCGTGTTAATCTTATGTTCGAAAAAAAATGGATTATCGCGGTAACCGGCCGATTTCGGGTGATTACATTTTCATGAATTTTTCGTAGAATTTTCTCTTGACGGACGATGAAACAACCCAATTTATGGAAAATTGAGTCGATTGACGATGTGATGATTTTCTCACACGTGATTTTTTCCCGAACAACTGGCCCTTAATCCACTTATTTGATCCGATGTTCTTTATCTTACTCCGAAAACGAGGCCTTCTGACTATCAGAACGCGCCAATCAACAGAGCGACTCAACTGCTTAACGATTCTGCATTGACCATCCACATTTACAGACAGTTCAGCAACCATCACAAAATAGTAAAATTGTCCCCATGGCCTTTTATATTTACATGTAGATATCTCAAATGTGTGATACTGTAATATATTGGTGTATAACCGTTTTATGGTGAGCATTAATAACTAAATTTATTATTTAATTCACATCAATATAATCTCAGCAGTTCGTCATCCAAGAGTATTCACTCTCAGGAGGTACATTTCCCCGTTTGCTGACATCTGAAAGTACAGTTAGTGGGTGGAGTAGTCAGCGGCGTACCTACCGCGTTAACTACGTTTAGCGCGGCCCCCGGGCTCGAGGCGCCTCCCACCGAACCTCCCGGGACATTAACGCTCATACATCTCCACAAAAATTGTTTCATTACCCCGACGGTGAGGGGCAAGTTTTTAAATTCGGGCTGTTGGAATTATTCGAAGAAAAAATAATAAGTTAGCTTGAGCGCCCTTGAGGTGATTTTTAACTAAAACATGTTAATAGTCTTGGTTATCAGTATTTATTGAAAAAAATGGAAAGCCTACTACAACGGCGCTTATCATTTTACTTGCTATTTAACCCTTCAGGCCTCTGGCATGTTGACCGTTATATTTCTTATATTGCTATGAGAAAGTCGTAGGATTTGCGTGAATTTCCGGTTCTCAATAAAATTCTAATAAATGGGATATTAAAAACTGTTTTTGGAAGGTGATGAATTACTCTTAAAAATCTATTTTTAGAGATAAAAAAATAATTTTTGAAACATTAAATATTTGCAAATGTCTCACTTTACGTTATCTCGTCTAAAAACTGAACTAAAATTACTGATAGCAAAAAAAATACTTAACTTGTTGAAGAAATATATTAAGGCGGCCATACACACTACGGTCCACCGGAGAGGTCTACCTGTGCAGGTATGCCTGTGCAGGCAGACCGGAGCGTGTGTGGGAATAGACCTGTGCAGTTTTTTTAACCTGCGCAGGCGACCGGAGCAAAATCGAAAATCAATTCTTTCGGGCAACACCGTACGGTGTACCTGCGTGTGTGTGCATGTACTCCGGTCGCCTGCGCAGGTCGCGTCAAATCTTAAAGTAACTGATAATATATTATTTCTCTTATATCTTTTTTGATCATTGGTGTAACCATTGCATTTTAGGTATGTGTTCTCGTGCATTCTGAGATAGTTTTTAAAATCTTCAGGTTCAAATTTTAATTCATTCAATACCTTTTTTCTTTTCAATAACCAATGCTTACACCACTTTGTTCGCTTATTTCTTACTGTTTTATCTTTTTTCATCAAAATTAACGCAAGGCATTAACGTCAACCCGTCATCGTCTGCAATCGATGCCATCGCAAAGAGAATGAACTGAAGACCGCTCCGGTACACCGGAACGTCCCCATACACGCTACCGACGTACGGTTGACCTGCGCAGGCAGACCTTCAAAGGCGACCTCTCCGGTAGACGGTAGACCGTAGCGTGTATGGCTTACTTTATAAACCGATATTGTTTCATATAAAAATAATTATTTTATAAAAAATTCACAAAGTTTATTTTTTTTTCCAAATTGAGGTCGGAACCTTAGATTTCATAGAAATGTAAATTTTAATTCTTCTGTGGTTAACTTCTAGATTTCAATATAAAGCGTGGTGTTTTCTCTTTCTAACACCGTTTAGTTCATATTTCTATAGTAGTAAATTTTTACAGTAGGAAGACACAACCATTTATTTTTATCAGATGGTATTTCTGTCCCCAAAAGCGTCAAATTGACTACGGGTTATAGCTGTTCGGTTAGTTGTGAGACTGAAGGGAGTGGGGAGGAGAAGGAGATGGAAAAGAGGAAGTTTAAGAAGTTCCGAGATATTCAGATTTGGTCCACCACACAAGACTTAAGATATTTCGAGCTGTATTTCAATTCTGAATGTGGTACACCTGGGAGATACTGAGAATATGGACAACTTTAAGTTGAAACTCAGAATACCTACAGCATTATATGGAAAAATCGTCTTAACATTTTATTTGCTATTTGCCTTTGATTTGTGTCATATGAATTATATGTTTTAGTAGGGGATCGGGGCAGATCTACCTTGATAATAATAATAATAATAATAATAATAACAACATGGCATTTATATAGCGCAGTTTAGTGTCATTTCACTTCAAGTGCGCTTAACTACTCGTATAACAAACTTTTAAAAAATGGTAATTCAGTATTAGTGGTTCTTAAAATTATTCCTACAGTGTGCCTTACCCAATACAGATCTAATATTATAACACTAAATACACTGTTTATACAAAGTGATGACAACATTTAGAATAACAATAACAGCAGGACAGGACAAAACACGAATATTAAAACTAAAACATAATATAAAACAGGAGGCAGTTTGTGCTTGATAAGTCACTGTAACACTGTTCGACTTGGGCTGAAGAATAAACACGACATAATAACCCAAACATCTAAAATCATATCAGGGGAGAAATTATTGTTCGAAATCACGACGAAACTCATAGGAAATGCGAAAGTCGCGTCGTATTTTCTCTGCTGTTTCTATTGAAACTCTTAAGATGGTCAAATGTAATTTTTTAATTATTATTTATATTTATTCCAAAGGTGAAAAAAACGTTTGAAACTAAGTCGTGGTTTAGGTCAAATCATAACTGAACGTCAGCTACGTCTGATTGGAAACAGCGACCGCTTAGCTATCAGCGAAAAAACGCGTTTTATTTGTTTCGAAGCTCATATTAAATAATCCAGCTTTAATGGATGGATCCCGCCTCCCTCCCCCCTTATCTTTACCTGTGCTGCGGATCGCAATAATTATTTCTGTAAAGTAAAGCGTTTCGCGCACTCGACTAAAATGGTTTCTTCTCTCGGCAGCACCATTTTTTATTCCTCTCTCATATCCAAGCTTCTCGGTACACACCTACTCGGGCTTTTCATGTATTTTTTTCAACACATAAATTCAAGTAAGTACCGTTCGGGGAGAAAAAAGGAGAGTCGAAAGTTGTACAAGATCGCGTCAATATTATAGTGTTTATTTGAAACGTTTTTATGATTAAATGTACTAATGCGTATCTTTCTCGTTTTTCCAGGTGATGATCAAAATGAATGGAGGAGTTTTCAACATTCATGCTTGGTAAGTATCTACATACATTATAAAATGACATTAGTTTTATTTTACAAGCAATAATTATTATTAGCCTGAAACACTCATCCACATTGAAAAATCTCCTGACAAAAGATACATGACGCCAACGGGACTTGAACCCGTGTCTTTTCGATTTCCGGTAGACAGCTCTGACAACTGAGCTATGGCGGCTTATCTCTTATCCGCGAAATAATTCAATATATACTAGTGTTTCATTCAACAATTAGTGCTTGTTACATTTTTTTCCCCTGAAAACAACCAACTTTATTTTATATGAGAAAGGCATTGTAAGTGCTAACTCTCTCACTAGATGGCGTCGAGACAAAATGTCTACATTTTTTGGTGAAGATACTAGAACTTGTCAAATATTAATTATTATTTTTTTGGTAAACTAATGTTTAAGACAAGATTTTTTTATGCATAGCACAAAGGGTTACAATTATTGCTTGTAAAATAATTGTTACCCTTTGTGCTATGCATAAAAAATCTTGTCTTAAACATTAGTTTACCAAAAAAATAATAATTGAATTGGTTTTATTTTATTTTAATTTGAAAATAATTTGCCTCGTGTCATATTTGGGGATGCTGTGTTAAGGGTTTTTTAAGGAAAGGATGGCTAGGAAGATCTGGGAAGGAACAATATATGAGGTAGCTATCTCCGAGTGACGGACGTTCGAATGCATGGACGTTCTGCTGGAGAGGTAAAAAAATCTCCCTCAACCAGTCTCTATCCGGCTCACCACATAGTAGGGGGACAGATGCATCCCCCGCCAAGACCTAAACAATCCTCGCCCCATGAATCGGGCACCCCTGCTAAGTCGCCAAACGTAGCGATCCACTTGATTTGATCTATGTTGTTGGTTATTCAATGAATGGTTCCCGGGGCGGCGGTACCCATATCCGCCTCTCCTTAATGTGACCCTCCACAGCACATCCAAAGATGGCATTAAATACTAAAGGAATCTTCAAGACGCCCTACATGAAGCTAACAAACTGTCAGCACATTCAACATATATCTGAATGTTCATAATGAATATAAAGACGAAATGCGAAAATATCGGAATTTTTATGAACACATGTTCCGATATCCCCATAACATATTTGTGTTAGGAAACCTGTCAATTCAAAGGCCTGCAGTCACTTTTTAAACAGGAATACGAATTATTATATTTTTAATAAATTAGCAATATTTTATATCAGTAAGTTTTTTCCGTGTGGCTTTAATATTTTTCCAAGTTGACTTCTCTTATCGTGTTGTCCAGACGCGTATCACTCCTAATTATAACTGTAATTAATTAGATATATTTATATATTTTCTTATCGGTCTTCCGGTATTTTGCGGTCTGCCGAATTAAATATACTCCCTGATAACCTTTGCCAATCGCCATTTGCGGATTTACACATTGCAAATTGCTCACCGGAGAGAGAGAGATCCACAGTGAAATATTTTCAAAATTAATTAAGTCGAGGAATTACCCTAAAATGAAGCCAGTATCTTAACGACGTAAGTGAAGCAGCCGTGCACAAAAATATGCGAAGCGCGGCCCTTGTGTATTCAACAGACCTGCGTTTGAATTTGCCTTATCAAATTTCTAAAATTAAGTGGGAATCTTAACGACATAAGTGATGAAGTCGTGTAGAAACAATATACGGCGCGCGGCCCGGTGTATTGACGGACCTACGGTCTAATTTGCCCTAGCAGGCCTAGAAAATCGACCTTTCCGTGGGGTTTAACTTAATTATTTCTGATGAACGTATTACTAGAATCTCAAATGTTTCTAAAGGGATACCTTGGAAAGTTACTAATTCATCGTCTAGGAAAATAAAATCTGGTGCTTACCGCTAATTTTATAGTTGAAAAACGTTTTATAAAAAATTCAAACTGTTCTACATAAAATATTTTAATGGTAAAGCCCTGTTTTTTTTTCATCTTAAAATATAAAAAACTTACATCCGTGGGCATCCCTCTAGAAACATTTAAGATTTTATTATTAATGCAGTCACTCCCTTCTCATTTTATTATCACAATAATGCTTTCCTAGAAATATAATAGTTTAATGTATACCTAATACCCCCGATAGTGCGCGTGGTTCGCAACCCTCCGACAGGATAAGGTAGTTGTATGGGCTTTGAATGTCATAGGATTTACAAGGCTAACGAAATCAGAGATCGAAAATCTGACAGATTAAATTTACCGCCTTTTAGAATATTTCAGATTCGCGAAGGAAATTTACACTTCACCCGCCTTACGTTGGAAATATGAAGTTTGATGGACCTTACCTAAACAGCTTTACAGATAATGGCGTAAATTGATGTATTATATTTAGATGAAGCGAAAAATTGTGTTACACTTTTTTTTTTACCTACATTTCACCTCCAACTAAAACTATCTTATCCAATCTACGCGAACCGCTTATCGCGTTCCACACGAAAAAAACTTACCTCCACGATATGTTTTTAATAAAAAAACATCGTTTTCCTGTTATAACCGGGACTGGAGGCCCATAACATTAGAAAACATAGTCATTGGAAAAAAATAATTAAACCTAACCTAACCTACTTAACCCAGTCAATAAAGTTTTTGTTTCATCACTTCGCATGACTTCGAAACACGTGTTCTTAAATGACTATATAAGGTGTGTTAAATTGTCACTGTGTTAAGTTATCGTGGAACTAATAATGGTATTTTACATTCTAAGTTTGTATGGCATCTGACATTCGTAACCTTTCGTGAAAACTACGATAAAAAACGTGTTACCAAAGATCTGAAATATTCACGTATTTTTTTTAGAAACACCAATGCCATTTTTTGAAATGTAAGATAACTAAAATGTTGACGTTAGAAATCAAAGGCTTAAAATCTCGACATTGCTCGGCGCATAATAATTTATAATGTATACTGAAATTGTTTATTTTTTATTTTTTATGTGACACCTCACAAGAGTGTCCCTGCCTGTGCCGTGTACAGATAGGGGAACTATGTCACCACCCGGTTGGGCGGCGTTGTGGGGCGGAATAAGGCAGGGGCTGTAGGAAGGGATTTGTTAATGCGGGCCTTGAAGAGGCTCGGATTATAGGAGGGAGGAAAAACAGATGCCGGTAGCTCGTTCCACATACGAGCCGACTTACACAAAAACGAGTCGTAAAAACGGCCCGTTCTCATGAAGCCAACGTCAACCGTGAACGGGTGTTCGTGTCCGTCGAGTTTCGCGCACGTGCACCGGTGCATCAGGAATCAATGCTGCTAGCTCCTGGGAGCAGGCTCCATTGAAATACCTGTAGAATAGACACAGCATGCCTACATTGCGTCTATGCATTAGAGAAGGCAATCGGTCTGTTAACAACGGATTGTCAATCAGACGGATCGCTCTCCTTTGCACAGATTCAAGCAGGTTGATGATTTAAAAATGTATAATTTAAGCCCTCCGGTGTTAGTTTCCATACAATATCACAATAACGAACATTATCGTTCTAAAAAAACTTTTTTTTTCTTCTAAAGGGTTGTCGATCCCTCCACCATGCTTCCAAGTCTGGCTTGATATTTGATTTCTGTAACCGGCAATAAAGGCGAAATGCCAACGTATAGGAATACACAGACATCATAATATATTACTGCCTACAATATAGTACATTGCCTTTCCCCAAGGGCGAGTCCGTCGCTATATGCTTTGCCCGGGTATTATATCTCGAGATAGGAACATGTATATTTCATGTGCAATAGTGTATGAGTGCCTTCACAGTGTAAATAATTTATTTTAAAAATAGCATATTTATCGATACGCTCTCCGTCAATGACGGTTACGTTGCATCTGTCAGCAACCGGCTTAAGGCGTGTTTGGTGACCAGATCTGAATATCCAGGCAATTCCAAATCTTCTCCCCTTCCCGACTCCCTTGAGCATCACAACATGCCATAATCCCACTGACTCCGAACCGTTGAGACCCTTGGGCGGTATTCACATTAAAAAGAACTTTGATAAATTTTTTCCCTAAGAATGCATGGTTTTTATTATGTTTGTCGTCCGTTTAAATTTAGTGTGAAACTTCGGTAAAAGCACCTACTGAAGTAATAATTTATAATATACATTTATGAGAGTTTAAATTAAATAATGAAATACCTTGTTTAAAATTTATTACAGATAATTTTGTGATAATTTATTATGTCGTTGTTTGTTTTGGAATGTTTCCAAATTGGTATTTGTTCACTTCTGTATGTCAGTCGGTGCCTACCTAGAGGGCCTAGTGCCTTTGAGAGGTGAAATGCCACTTGCGAGGGTTCGTGAAACTTCACCTAAACGTCCAACGGTCACATTGTGAATTGTGACCCTTCTCCGCAGCATATTTTGTCGGTCGGTATGTCAAAATGCGCATTCCCCAACTAACTGGAAACATATTTCAATATTGACTCGTTTTATAGATATCGCTTGCCCTAGTTAGGTTAGCCCACGTGTTAAATTATTTACATCTTTCTCCCATATTTATTTATATTTAATTATCGATGGAAATAGTTAATATTATTATATACATAATTGACTATCACCCTTGATTTACTACCAGCCCTCCACAACACAAATATGTTACAAATAATATGGTTTCTAGTAGCTTAACTTGCGAGCTGAAAATATTCGCGTTTGTAGGAAAATGCTGTGCTAATTTCATGAATAAAGTGCTTACTGTGTAAGAGGAAGCTACAATCCAAAAATGTGTATATTCTTGGTATACCTTATATTGTAGGTAATAGGCATTAAAATCGCTTGACAAACGGAGTCTAGATTTGAAGCACAAAACGGGTTTTTATTTATTTTGTAAATAATTTTATTAGAAAGCAAAAAAGTTAATCAAGTGAAACTGTCACAGATAATCTAAGCTGTAATACTGTATTTTTTAAAGTTGTTTCCTTTACGCGTTCATATATTTCTATTGAAATAAAATATTTTTTAGTAGTTTACATTTATATTTTTTACTGAGTAATTTATTATTTTATTTGTATTCTACTCAAGCGAAACGATAGGAAAATCTTCAATTTATCTAAAGCATATTTTTTGGTATTCATTATGTAGGTACACCAATTCGTTATAAAGATGAATTTTTTGCTGTTGTCCGGAATCGTTTTTAGAACAAGTAGGTAAGGAAATTTATACTTCTCTACCGCTGGACTAAACATAATTATCTTGAACTATTGTTTGTCCGTTGGCGATCTGCAGTCGTGCTGCTGACTTTATCTTCAAAACCTTTATCGTTGTGGCCATGCTAGATCCCCTTATCGCAGTGTGCGTTTTTTTATGAACAACAATTAAAATCGGCCACGTTGCCACACTGAAATGCATCTAAACCAATATTTGTCCAACCAACGCACAACATTTATAAATTGATTTAATCCACAAATAGCTCTATGGTAGTAGCACCCTTCTGTCAACACCTGGCACAGCATTTATTCTTCGGTAGATTTGGGATAAAATATCTACATATCTATATCTTCCTTGCGGTTTGCGCCGTGATACGAGGCATACCGCAATTTGTGTTTGTCATACCGCATGTCCATAATACTAATGTGGCCTGTTTCTCTCTGACCTTGCAACAATGCTAGAGGATACTTTATTATTGTAAATCTATCACCACTTGCATGCTGTTTGTTAACTTGGGATTCGGTTTGGGCTGGACTTTAGGTTTTTCGGTTCAATAATCAATTATTTTCAATCTCTGAGAATGCGTGTATGTGTTTGTTTTTGGTGATAAAATCGTTTTAACTAGTACAGAGGTCCCCAAACTTTTAGTCCCGTAGACCACGATCCAATTTTTTGTTTTAGGTAAACCCTTGCTTCTCTTTAATATTGATTTTTTAGACCGAAATTCCCCTAGAATGAGTTTATATAACAACCAGCAGATATTTTCAAACGATATACCTAAAATTTTGTCATGTATTTCACATAGAATTTAATTTATTATGCTGCGTATACATTTACAAACCAAAAATAACTAAAATAATGTACTGTGCAATCCTCCTCCAAACACAAGCTAACGCTTATATGGAAAAGTAGTGTACTAATAATATGTAGAAACCCAATGTAAATACGATTTTATATGTTATAAACTTTATATCTTTTTAAGTATTGCTTGTATTGCAAATTTACTATGGATGGGTTTGATCAAATTTATATTTGATTTTCAAGTTTTGTGAAGGTCTATTCATGTTCTGTTATATCATTATTGTGTTGTTTTTTCACGAAACTGAAATAATAACAGAACTTTAACATAACCTTCACAGAACTTGAAAATCAACTTTGAAATTTGATGAATTGTTCAAATTCTCTGAAACAACCCATCCTTAGTGTTGACCCTTAAGCCTCAGAGGCCTTCAACCTTGGAACCAACTCAACACTTTCTACCAAAGAGGATAGACAGGATGTTTTTAAACCATTGTAGGTAGTCCGCATAATAATTGTCTAATTTATACAGCGCCGTTTGTGTGAAACACGTCCTAAAAGGTTCACCTTGATTATTGAGTGTTTTCATGGCCAACCCTAATAACTAATAACGAATAACCTTCCCGAGCCCCTCCGAACTGCCTCTCCCCACAATCGGTGTATAAACTCTATAAACCTATGAATATAATGACCCCACGACCATTATTCTCAATTTCGGGTCCCCAAATTGGATTTTCGTGTTCGAATTCATTGCCGGACCTTATCTTTCTCTTGGCGAATTTGTCTTTCGCGCAGGGGAGAGCAACCATTATTACTTAAAGAAAACGTGTAACCAAAGATCTGATTTTTAGAAACACCAATGCTATTTTCCTAAATACAAGATAACTAAAATGTTGACGTTAGAAATCAAAGGCTTAAAATCTCGACATTGCTCGGCACAAAATAATTCAAATGTATAGTGAAATTAACTCACATATATGCGTAGTACATTAAAATTGAAAAAATGCTGCCGTCGCAATTACTGAATTACTTAGACCTCGTGCAGGTTTCAATTACAATATTTTACACAATTACCAGGTAAGGTCAGAACAGCGAAAAACTTGACTTATTACAAAAGTTTGTTTAGTTAAAATGGATTAAACCAGGCTCAAGGACGGCTTGAACACACCAACGTTGAACCGGTGTGTTAATTAGTACCACGGTTATAAAATTAGACATTCTAATTCGCTGCATTATAATATAGGGTGTCCGGGGGTAAAGTGCACTAACTTCAGGAGGTGATTCAACATGATGGTAGAATTAGAAGTAAGACTTTTTCGAAATTCCATTGTTTTTTTTTCCATTCAAAAATATTTATCTTTCCATACTGACAATTTAATTTTTTATACTTGAAAATTAAAACGTTTTAATTTCTAAAAAAATTATTCTTTTTTATCATGTAGAATCACCTCCTGAAGTTAGTGCACTTTACCTCGGACACCTTGTATAAATACCATAACATGCTACGGAAAACAGTTCATTCGTATATACTATAATTTCCCCTCCCCCCCAGAAAAATGCTTTGATGTTAAAAAATTATCTCAAAGCTAGTAGTATCTTTAGGTATAGAGGTATTATTCTAGTTAAGCGAATGATAATGTAAATTTCTTTTATCGAGAATTTTATACAACAAAACGGATAATTTAAAAAAAAAAAATAACCTTTAAACTTCAGAAATTTTGTACTACGCACAAATTAGAAATTTCAATTTGAGATGTTCACCGTTTTCTTGGATTAAGTATATTAGATTTCTTAGTTTTTTTAAACAGTTGAGGAGAAATTGAGTATTTATGCGAGACCATGAATATTGAAGTAGGTACTTTAATAAGGCAAGTTAGTTTAGCCTTTGTTCTACGTTTTCTATTAAAAATCATTCTAATATAATTTTTCATTTATTTACAATATATTTTTTCAGGTTAAGTCGTTGAACACTGGTTTACCTCCACTGACTCTATACTCAAAGATCATTCATTATTAGTTAGGTACTAAGTGCCCACTGCCCATACCTAGACCCACTAAGTATCTACGTGTTTGCCCGTGCCAAAAAAATCAGCTCTAATTAAATCTTAATTGTCGGAGAGGCGATAAACTATACGCCATTTTATAGACGGTTTTATGCGCGTGTCTAGTCCCGGTTATTTTATGTCGTAATCGTGATTTTGTTAGTTCTAGTGTCTGTTGACTGGTCGAACAAATATTGATTTAATCGACAATTATTTTGTTCGTCGGTATTACTTATTAACTGACTAACTATCTCACTCTGGGTAGGCAGAGAGGATGAACCGTCATTCAACGCCAGACGCGCGTCGACTGAAAGAAGTTATTGACATTCATACATACTCTTCTGTTATTCTGACTCTTGACATGGTCCAACTCAAGTAGGTATTTGTTTTACTTAAGGCGATGCACTACGTCGTGTAATATTTTAAATTGAGCCGCTATCAATAACAACCCTTACGTAGATGGCGATAAGGTTTAAATTCCCGCTTAACACCATCCGCCTGTTTTGATTTATGCAAGAAACAAACATGGCCAAAAAGTGCCTTTTATTTTGTGGATGTTCAGGCATAAATATTTAATTTTTATTCGATCATTTTATAAATAACTCAATTTGCCACATTATACAATAAAATCATACTCATTTTCAACTTTCAAACAGTTTTGATAGGCCTTATACATTATTTTTTCTGGGCTTATAAAAAGACTTATCTAAAAAATACTCGATTATTTCAAAGGCCAAGATGTATTCTACTCGCAGTATTTAATTAAAGCATCTGAAACATTTCTAGGCGACAAAATTTTCAAACCAAAAACACATGATTTTGAATTACTACGTATGGCATCGCCTTAATCATCTTCGAGCGTCCCCGTTTCCATCATTTACTTTCGCATCATATAATTATCTTTACACTGAAAACAGGACAAGTAATGAAATAAAAGTTCCATTCAGGAGAGTGACAAATCTGCATAATTTTGAAAACTGATTTAAGTTGATAAATCGTGACTTCTGTATATCACCCCGTAAAAGTGTTCAGATCTGTCCCGTTACCGAAATAAAGCAAACAGTTTGACCATCCCCAGCCTAATAAAACAGTATCTTGTTAAATTGCGCCTGTCTGTTACAAAATCTTGATTGACTCAATATATTATCCGTTCTGCCGAAACATCTGTTTAGCGCTACGCTATTTCTATAGAGTCCTTGCCCTTTATGCTCTCTTGGCCTCTTTTCTTCCCTGTTCCTTCCCTTCCTATTATACTATTCTTTCTTGTTCTTCTCCTTGTATTATTATTTTTTGTGTTTGCCGAATGATTGAACATCTGCGCTTGAGCTGAATAATATGCCTTTTTTCTACTACGGAGGTAGTTGAATAGTGTGTGTATGTATGTTTTCTGTTAATGTATTGTTGTGTATTATTATGGCGTTGGTGTGTGATTTTGTGTGCGCGCGCATAGATGGCCGATTCGACTTGTCACGTGTTGGGCGACTGTCAAACTGTGGCTCGGGACAAACATCACAGACATAGATAGATAGACACAGATGACATAGGCCTTGAGGGAAATTATTTTCTTCAGGGCCTCCTGTGTGGAGTTAATATATAAAAAAAAGACATTGTTACAAATGTTTTTCTATTCTCTTATGAAAATAGGTATGCCATATTCACATATTATTATGTAGATTAAAGTCCTACCAGTGAATCGTCTAGAAAATAAGTCGTTTTGTTTCATTTATTACACTGAATCACCTCCTTAAACTCTTAACTGTGAGAGCTCTGGCATCATTAAATTTGCTAGGATTTTCCTCTCTGGAATTTTTAGTTCAACGCATTTATGACGTTTTCTCGCCGCCATTTCCATACTTCAAAATCGATTAAATTCGTCCATCTATAAAAAAATAATCCATGGCAAAAACGGTTTTTTTTTGGTTGAAAGTGCAATTTAGGACGAAATTTTGTCAGGTTTTAGAATATTATTTCGTTAAAAATCTAAATATTTTACGTATTTCAGATCGCCTTTTTGTTTTCAATTAGTCGGATAATAGTTGGGAACCTCTGCTCTAACCTTCTACTTTACGATGGGGGGAAGTTTATATCCGAACTATACCAATTTCAAGTGGTTTTACGCTGTGGCGTAGCGACGGAATGTCGGGCCCCGGGCAAACTTATTAACTAGCCCCCTTCGTGAATAATTGTATTCATAAAAGGGGACAGTTAACGAATATAATTGTGTGATTTATATTTAATTTTGTATTTTTTTAACAATAATAATAATTGTGTTACGATTGATGTAATTGTTGTAAAATATCGCCTCAAGGATGCTTTACGAGGCAGAAATTTCGTTTGCAAACCTTTCGAACGCTAAGATGAAATGTGCGTAGCCTTTTCTGTCTATTTGTCTAGGTGTGAGTTATGAAGCTTTGATATTATATCCGTTCATTTGTTAACTGGCTTCATGAAATTTGCAGCTAAGCGTTTAAATAGTTTTTGTCTTTAGGTAAAGAAACTATTTTCAGATGGCAAAGTTCCACCGGGAGCTATGGAGCTTTAAGATTATCAATATTTAGTAATATTCACTGGTTTGTTAAAAATAAGATAGGACAACATTTTTTTCGACGTGAAAACAGGAACGGGACGCCGGGTAGTGAATAAGTCAATATTATTAATGATTAACAGTTAATTTATTTTGTTTTTCCTTTTGAAAATTTAAGCTGTAATTAGTTTGGTGTTCTGAAGCGGCTGCCCATCCGCCCGTACTGTCGCCACGCCACTGTCCACGCCAACATAATGTATATTATATTTACACGAAGCAGTACTACTTCCACGTCCCATGTATGGGAGTTTGCCACCCAATAAGGATAATCTATCCCCAAGGTTAGCCGGCTGTCTGGACTTCACACAATTGGGAACTTTCCTACCTACCACCGTGTGTATACCGTATTACACGCTTTACCACTAGTGTGAGTTAGATTGACGAGAACATTATCGTTTTTATTATTTATATATGATGAAATTCTATGATGCCCTTTAAGCGAGTTAACGAAAATGAAGGTGAAAAATTATCAAATTTAAATTTTTTAAATCCGTTCCAGACGTCTGGCAGATGATGTGAAACAACGAAATTGATTTTTATTGAAGGAAGCGAAAATGAAAGACAAGTTTTTATATTTTTGGTAATTATTTCCTTAACCGCCGCACTTTTAGGTACGTATTATGGAAATTACAAGAAACAACTATTTACATGCACAAAGTAGGTTGTTACTTTGGGTTAATTAAGTAATTTATGGCTTATTGGAATATTTTGTGAGGCTGATGGGTAAGGAGAGGGAGATGGGGAAGAGGACGGTTGTGAAGTGGTTTTAAAGATGTTGCCCATTGTGGTGTCATTTTGGAACTTACGTCCTGTTTTGAATTTTAAAGTTGAAGGATGGATAATGATTGGATGGCGAAAAGGGTCATGAGAAAATATAATGATGCGAAAGTGAACGGAAAAAGACTGTATAACAGAATATCGGAATACTGTATATCAGAACATGTGTAAATGTGAATGAAGCAACGGGTGTGGGTGCTACGACAAAGTCGTGTGGTGGTCCATGCGATTTGCCTACCCCTACAGTGAAATGGAAATGGTTAATTGGTTTGTTCGTTCTTATTAAACAATTTTAAATCACCATTTTCCAATGCCAATGAATAGTGAGTTTAGAATAACAGAAAGATTTGAAATACCTTATAAAAAGTACCGAATCGACATCCGATTTAACCCACGATCCGACCCTCGTGAAATGTACATTGTACGCCTCCAACCAATACAATGCGAATTTTATAACATACTTTATTTGTTGTGAACGCTGCGTGCTACCGAAATTCTTCCTTCAGTCGGTTAGTCCCAACTCCCAAGTTCAGCAGTCGTTCAGAAATTCAGAATATACTAGTCACTCATACTCAGTCAGTTGTTCTCACTGTTCTCAGTAGTTCAGTTCACATCTAGCGCTCGCCTATCGAACAAGTCCGCGTATAGTGCGTTCGCGTTCGTACTGTGACCGAGGCCCTCGCATTACTTAACGGTCGGTTATCTAGTGATTTTTTTCTGGTGGTTTCACTGTACCTTCTTCTATCTATTGGTGAGCTAATTATTTAATTTTAATAATATTATCGCATTTGTATGTAACTAGATAAATGAATTAAGGATTCTGTGCCGTAACAAAATCATTCAATGATTGCAGTTTCATCTTGCCGCTGAGAGCTCTTTTGCAACTTATCTTTCTTTTACATGCGTGGTTTACGGGAAGAGGGAGTGATTACAACTCTGCTATTAGTGTATCCATTATTATTGTTACATATTGTGTATTAAGGCGATGCACTACGTCGTGTAATATTTTAAATTGTGTCGCTATCAATAACAACCCTTACGTAGATGGCGATAAGGTTTAAATTCCCGCTTAACACCATCCGCCTGTTTTGATTTAGGCAAGAAAAAAACATGGCCAAAAAGTGCCTTTTATTTTATTTTGTGGATGTTCAGGCATAAATATTAAATTTTTATTCGATCATTTTATAAATAACTTAATTTGCCACATTATACAATATAATCATAACCGAAAATGGGTTCGTAAGTAGGAGATTTTGAACTTTAAAGCAGTTTTCATAGGCCTTTACACTATTTTTTTCTGGGCTTATAAAAAGACTTATCTAAAAAATACTCGATTATTTCAAAGGCCAAGATGTATCTATTTTACTCGCAGTATTTAATTAAAGCATCTGAAACATTTCTAGGCGACCAAATTTTCAAACCAAAAACACGTGATTTTGCATTACTACGTATGGCATCGTATGAATATTAGCATTCGAGTGACACCATTATATTGTATTCCAGTATATTTTCTATGAGAAACTGTCTCTGCCCAGAACATGACTGTCTTAAATCTAATGCGGCTGTCGTAGTTATATCGCTTCTCCAAATATGATCGTACTACAACATGGTTGCATCTGGCAATATAATATGGTCCATTTGAATACCAGATGTGAGGCTGGAGCTGGGTATAGCTGGCGCTCTAACGCGTTGAACTTATCTCTTATCTCTGTGTAGTTCTGCTGGCCCGTTATCTGGGTTCGTCCACGATAACCACCGAAAAACTAGTTGGAAATAAGTATTTTATTTATGTACATTGTTATAATTATATGATAATACATTATACAATATGTGTGTTATGTTCGCAGTGGCGAAAACAATCTTGTTGTATAACTAACCAAATAACTATTTAGCTGTTTCACCGCAAGGGTAAGCAGAGTGGATGGATCATCACACAACTCTGTCTCGGCGTCTCAGCACCAGAGATGTGCAAAATGGGTACCCAAAACCATTTGAAATGCAAAATGGAAATAGGTCAAAACTTTTCCATTTGAAAATGCAAAATGGTTTTTAGAAAAGCATTTCAAATGCAAAATACCTATTTTCAAAATGCAAAATGGTTTCTCAGGTCAAACAATTAAAATAATTATAGAATTTTTAAACAGTTTTGTCATTTAATAATGGACATTAATGTAGAACAAACATATTACATGATGGTAAATCAAAAAATGCTACGACTACGGATTATGAACCACAAAAAATTTGCGCGGGACAAATGTTGCCAACGAAAAACATAGAAACTGCTATCTAACATTTAATATTACAGCGTCATGGCCCCATGTTCAGTATTTGAATCAGTATTTTTTGTAATGGTATCACTCAATTGCCAAGGCTTCTACCAGGGAGCAACTTGACAAATGTAAAGTATCTCTCATAGCGAGGTTGAGGACCGACTGATATTTGGGGCTTATGAAAAAAAGATGAGTGGAGATAGTAGGAAGAATGTTGCAAAAAAGTATTTAAAATGTAAAATGCATTGAGAAAAGCATTTAAAATGCAAAATGGTTTTTAGAAAAGCATTTAAGATGCAAAATGGAAAATGCCCATTTTGCATTTCCATTTGAAATGGATTTATTTGAAATAAAGTACATCTCTGCTCGGCACACACTCTTTGCTTAGGGTCTTACGCATTCTTCTGTTATTCTGACTCTTGACGTTACCCGAATGAAGTATACAGGGTGTATCGGCACGTACCCGACAAACTTTAACCAGCTATTCCTTAGCATATTTGGAGTAAAAAATCTTATGTGCACTTTGCTGTCCGGTAACGTTTTTTTTTAATAAAAAATTTATTATTCATATTTTCACCACATGTCACCACTGTTTTATCCTTTGATAAAGTTTGAAAACCCATCTGGCAAATATTTTATTCGAATTCCGTTGAATAATGCACGTGCGTACCTATATTGGCGCACGTTTACAGTCACAACGAAATAGCACGGCACCATTCGTCTCATTTTTAACTATTATTATTTAGTGTGTGCGAAAGAGCAAAGACGCTTTTTGACACACTTGCTTATAACAGCTGTTTAACACGAAACGCAATGCCAATGACAGTGATGTAGTGCGGAAATTTAAAAATTTTTTGTTTTTAATTGAAAAAAAAATGCTACCGGACAGCAAAGTGCCCATAACATTTTTTACTCCAAATGTGCTAAGGAATAGCTGGTTAAAGTTTGTCGGGTTAGTGCCGATACACCCTGTATGTCCAATTTTAATATAATTTCATTTGCTACTATCGTATTTCTTGCGCGAGTAAATCACAAATTGATCTGTAAGGTACGTATCCATTGCTCTTTAGTCCGACCGGGTTTTTTTTTAATAAGTAATGCCAAAACAGTCCGAAATTTTTATTATACAAACAGTCAAGGGCTTCTTTTCTGTAAATGTCAGTGCTACCAGTGAAAAAAAGTTTATTAGCAATTTCTATCTTGGTCGCCTGTAAAGGAAATTTTTTAATTCATAGTTATGCAAATATACACCGACCGGTTGCTGGATGAGTTGACATCGCGTTTGGGTCCCACCCAAGCGTAGTGTTTCGTGTTCCGGTCGGCTTAGTCCTCCATCACAACACAAGCCACATTTTCCGCTTGTGGTGGTAGTAGGAGATTTTCAAATATTGTCAGGTTATTTGTTACCCGGGAATGTTTGTCTTTCTTTATAAAATAAATTTTAAAAATATCCAAAGATAATTCAGATTACAGTATTAACAATAAAAATATACAATCTTACAAACAAGTAGTTATATTAATTTTTTATCATATCTATATTATTATTATTATGAGCCAGCATAATAATATCTCTCTCGAACTTTAATTTTTACATTACATTATTTTTTTGTATACTTTTAAATATTTCTCTTTTTACCACGTGGCACCGCTTGAGATCGCTCTTAATTTTTCTCCCAGCATTCTAGCCATGAGAATAGCATCGGTTTTTTCCCGAAACTTCGCTGATGTCACCGATGTGTCACCGTTTAAAATGATCATGTTACTCTCCAAACACGTGTTCCGTATTTCCCTAACTTCATTAGTAGGTACCAGCTGTACCTATATTTTCTCATTTTTGCACAACTTCATGACGCATAATATTTCAACAGCTATAATAACCATCCCGAAATCTTATGTTCGATGTTTGAAATATTCTGTCATTATTTTTTGTTCCTCGTGTCACAGAGTTATGTTCGATGTTTGAAATATTCTGTCACTATTTTTTGTTCCTCATGTCATAGTGTTATGTGTGCTTATATTCCGTATATAGCCATACCCTTCATATTTCTTTGTTTAGCGGATTATATTCTACAGAAGATATAATATAACTGAAGTGTTATCGCGTTTTACCCAAACAGTGGCGTATATATATTTTCGTAATAACGGATTTCCGTAATAACCGTTTCCGACGCATAAATATGTACATTTTGACCAACTCTTCTAATGATTATTGTAGTAGTTACGAAAAAAATTTATAATGATATACTTTTATAGTTAAACTTTGTAGCTTATTGTGTTGTTTAAATAGCATACTTGTTTATATATTCTCTAAATATTACCGACAGCCACCGTTTTTTACCGATTTTTGTATGCTTAATTTGTATTGTATGGTCATTAATTAGGACTACAATAACACGAGTTGATTTGAGGATGATAATGTGAACATTTATGACTTCGATCCCCAATCGATATTATTTTTTGTTAAATTTAATAAATAAAAATCGTCTCTTCTCGTAATCACGCTAGGCAACCGAACATTTATTTATGAATTTGTTTCATTTAACAAGCTTCCGTTTGTACCCTACATAACACAATATTTCCGTAACCCATCTGGACGACAGCACCGTCAAATAGTATACATATGTATACTTTTTAGAAACAGATGAAAATTTATGCTCCAAATTCCCCATCAAAACCCAAAAACACGCTGGTACTTTGATTACGTTTATCTTTTTTCAAAAACATTCCAATCATCACAAATACCTAATTATTCTAAAACATGTTGCTGACGAACAAAAGTTTTTTTTTTAAACTAATGTTTATAAGACAATGTTTTTTATGCATAGCACAAAGGATAACAAATTATTATAAGCAATAATTAGTCGCCTGAAATATCCATACAAATTGAAAATATCTCCCGAGTAAAAATAAATGCCGCTGACGGGAAACTGTTACTATACATGTAATTTTACTAGGGAGATATTTTCAATTTGTATGGATATTTCAGGCGACTAATTATTATTGCTTATAATAATTTGTTAAAAGTTTATTTGTAAATTGATTATATGTATTTAAGTTTTCTGATACACGCTAGATGACAGCACTGATCACCAACACAGTTGTACCTTAAAAAGAACCTGTAACACTTTCAAAACACCACAAACATCTGTATTTGCAGATTGCTGACATTCAATTTATTTTAACTGGTGTCCGAAAATCATCAATCATTGCTAAGAAGTACTGTGTACCTTCTAAAAAAGACCTGCTTGGTCCGCCTCGCTTTCATTTAAGTAAATTACTTCACCATAGTACACAAGAACTGTAGTTTCAATTGTATATGTTTTTTGTTGTAATGTATAAACAGATTTCCGAAAATCTGTCGGGTGACAACACTGCAAGTACTGTTGGACCTTTAAAAAAAACTAGTTATGCATACAAAACACCACAAATCTGTGCATTCACAGATTGTTTGGTCCGCCTCGGTTTTATTCAATTCAATTGCTTCACCATCGTACACAAACACTGTGGTTTAAATTATATATATATTTTTATTGTAATTTATAAACAGATTTCCGGAAACCCCTCGGGTGACAACATTGCACAACAACACTGTTGTATAACCTTATAAAAAAAACTAGTTACACAGACAACATTACAAACCTCTGCATTCGCAGATTGTTCTGTCCGCCTCGCTTATATTCAATACAACAACTGCTATACTTTCAATTATCTATCTCCTAGATAACAAAGCGGCTTCCCATGCTCTCAATAAAATTGTTACCATACCATGGCTGGGTCGAGGGGGGTAGCTACTAGCTGGCTGCGGAGTTATCCAGCAGATAGTACGCGCTATGTTGTGTAACTTTTTAATTGGGATGCTGGGGGACATATAATTCTTATTGGCTAACGAACGGGATGATGTCTTGACGAGTTCACTGTGCTGAACTCTGTGATGTGCAGGACTCGAATGACTGGTATTTCTCAAAGGGAATTTGAATTTGCGGGACCAATTATTTAATATGACGTTTTGAAACTGAATTTGAATGAATTGCTGTGTTCTAATACGCAGAATATATCATAGTGTCTTAACGACGACCTTATACTAGACAAAAATGTAGCTTACAATATTTTAATTTAATACCCTCATAATTATAATACGAGGGCAAGGCTTAGGACGGGTTGTTTCGGAGAATTTGAACATTTCCGGGTTCTGTGAAAGTCCTATTCAAGTTCTATTATTATATCATCATAGGCTAGTTGCATGACAGAACTGAAATAATAACAGAACTTTGAAATTTGAAGAATTGTTCAAATTCTCCGAAAAAACCCGTCCTTAGTGAAACAAACCTTTTTTTGTATATATTAGTCACATTTTCGTATCTTATTTTATTTCCTCTGGTAATTCGCCACATATTCATTCATTGCTCCGTACATCAACGACTTATTAATGAAGCTTTTATTTCTAACTGAGAATCTCATTTGATTTCTTTTAATCGTCTCGTGTCCTCGTGTATGTGCTTGTGCTGAAGTTGACTTTTTTTTTTGTTCGGTCGATGTATGTGCCATCCATTATTTCGGAGATTAAATATAAAGCATTGCAGTAAATAATTAGTTTTTAACGACAAGATATATTCTTCAATATTTTCTCGATTTTTTCAATAATATAATTTAATGTATGACCTGGAAGTGATTTTTCAAAAATTTTACACATAAAACTTCGCGATGTACAAATCATATAAGAATTATTATTTATGGCCCTATTGGTGACGCTTGCTGTGTTTCTTATTAGTTTCTCTAAAATCCACCCTTTTCGTGTTTTTCCCAAATGTGGGAGTAGGAAGCCCCTGTCCGCAGGCGAAAAATCTAATCAAGTTTGTTTTTTTGGACACTCTTCGTATCTAGGCCACGATAACAACAAGAAGAGTGTGTTATAAAACCAACCCCCAGCGGAGTATTGGACTAAATGCAGCATAAGGGATGATGGTCGTATCGAATTGTATTTACTTACGATCGGGGCGGAATAATAAAACCAATTAAGCTTAATTCTGCCATCACTCAGAGGCGCCATCGTTATATGGCAGACTGGAACTGAACTTGTCTCGTTTCATTTTGGGCAGAGTTCAAACCCTTTCTAATTGTTTTTACAACACTAGTTGATGAATGCTCTTATTAATTTAGTATCTAGGTCATACTTTATCTATGCATAGATTTTTTAATCAAACACACTAATTTCGGTTGTCTGTGCTAAAGTACTTACTTAGTAATTTGGTTCAATGAACTAATTTTTTTTTTCAAAATTGGAACTTAAAGTGTGAAAAATTTATACAAGCGATGAAGTAGTAATAGTTCCTACGTATAATATAATATGTGAACAGGAAATTATTTTATGATACAATCTTTTTTAATTGGAACTGATTTGTCGAGAATTCAGATAAGTCTTCGCTGTATATAGTGGAATGGGGTATAATAAATTTCCTTTTACACTAGGAATTCACCTGTGTTGTTGAGAACTAAGGATTAACATTAACTAGTGATCGTATCAAATTAATTCATATCTCAGAAGAGAATGTTTCATTTTGTGAATGTAACGGAGATATTGATGTCCCGTCTTTTTTTTAAATCAAATGTAGACATTAATTTTTCTTTTATTTTACTGTTTGCAAAATTTCATCGATGTCTGAATAAAACTGTAGATTTTTATTAAAAAAAAAAAAACGTAGTCAGGCCGCCCGCCTGCCACAGACACTCTTCTTTGTATAATGTACTAGCTAGTGTGTACCCAACGTTGCTCGGGTTTATGAATGGTTTTGAGTAAAGTTTTGAGGTTATGAATTCCTGTGTACCTCAAAACTGGATGCATTTTAAAAGTGTAAATAATATTACTGTAAAGAATTGAAAAGTTTCTTTTTTGAAGTATTTGTTTCATTTGATCATTCCAACTCTTCCTCTGGCGTCCCCGACTTTCTCTACCGTTCACTACTGTATAGCACATTGTTACTATCAAAAAGCTACATTACTTGGTCTTTAATTCGACTCTTTATCTCATTACAATGCAGATATAATGCGTTAAGTCTTCCTCGGGCGTCCACGATTTCTTCTACCATGCAACTACTCAAGGCGATGCCATACGTAGTAATGCAAAATCATGTTTTCTTGGTTTGAAAATTTGGTCGCCTAGAAATGTTTCAGATGCTTTAATTAAATTCTGCGAGTAGAATACATCTTGGCCTTTGAAACAATCGAGTATTTTTTAGATAAGTCTTTTTATAAGCCCAGAAAAAAATAACGTAAAGGCCTATGAAAACTGCTTTAAAGTTCAAAATCTCCTACTTACAAACCCATTTTCGGTTATGATTATATTGCATAATGTGGCAAATTAAATTATTTATAAAATGATCGAAAAAAATTAAATATTTATGCCGGAAAATCCACAAAATAAAATAAAAGTCACTTTTTGGCCATGTTTTTTTCTTGCATTAATCACAACAGGCGGATGGTGTTGAGCGGGAATTTAAACCTTATCGCCATCTACGTAAGGGTTGTTATTGATAACGGCTCAATTTAAAATATTACACGACGTAGTGCATCGCCTTAAACACTTCTAGTACACAAGGACAATCTTTGTTTTCAGTGAAATCGGTCCAGTAGTTTTTGGGCACACGGGAAATGATATAAAGCTATGGTTTTATTTATCCTAATAACAGTATAGAAACAAATATTAGGCAAGTCAACATAATGTTGATTATCCCATTAAAGTTATATAACCTATTACGTTTTTTATGTGCATCAAATGTATCCCTAGGGGCGGCTTCCCTCCTCCTTTTTTTAATTAGAACCGCTTTTACTGCATAATATTTCCTTTCATTAAAAAAATCCCATGCATATTTAAAACCTCTCAGCTGATTACCACCGTAACGACTAGCAATGCACACCACACATTCGTGCTACATTATTTGTGCACACACATACAGGGTGTCCCACAAACAATAATGACTATATATATACAGGGTTTTCCAATAAGAGGTGTAATTTTGATATTCAATCGTAAAAGATCAATGGTTTCGTTGCTTGTGTGGCACGTAGCGCCCGCGCCTTCTTGTTGAAAGTATTCAATCAAGTAATTCAATTTTCAAATTTACTAAAAACATAATCAATATACACAATTCAATCTTCAAATTAACTACAAACATAATCAATATACACAATTCATTCTTAAAATTAACTACAAACATAATCAATATACAGGGTTTACAAATAAGAGGTGTTATTTTGATATTCAATCGTAAAAGATCAATGGTTTCGTTGCTTGTGTGGCACGTAGCGCCGTCTTGTTGAAAGTAAACGTTGTCCAGATCAATTCCGGCCATGAAAAATCATTAATCATCTCTCGATAGCGATCCATTCACCGTAACTGTTGCTCCAGCCTCATTTTCAAAAAAGTAAGGTCCAATGACTCCGCCGGACCATAAACCGCACCAAACAGTCACACATTGAGGATAGAGAGGCTTTTCAACAATAACTCTTGGGCATTCCGAGATGCGACATTGTTGTCGAAGCCACCGAGGTGGAAATGGGCCTCATCACTCAAGATGATTTGCATTTGATTCACTCAAGTGAATTTTAATAATTTCAATGCGTTGTTGGTGCGTGTATCGTTCCATTTTTATTAATGGCGTAGTTTCTACTTGTCAAATGTCAAAAAGTGACAGCTTCAAAAGTAATCTACCGAAATAGCGGGCTATTCAAAATAACACCTCTTATTGGAAAACCTGTATATGTACTAGTGGATCCCGCAATGCTTCGCTTTTGCTAATGTCTTTTTTCGGGCGTCTCCGACTTCTTTCCACCATTCACTGTATACCACAATGTTATTGTTAAAAAAACTACATTACATTAACCTAAATTTTTTTTAGTAAGTCCGATGTAATTTATTTTGACATTCTATTTGAAATGGGAAATCATTAGGGCGATCTTAATTCTGCTGCCTAGAACAACCCTATGGAACTGTTGTTGAACCAACCACATATGTTTTTTTTCATTTAAATGTATGCCCTTACGGCAAGCTCCCTTTATTTCCATAAACATTTTGATTGATAATTTAACGAAATATTGTTTTTCATTCTTATGAACATATCGTGTTTTGGGGAATCCGTATGCTTCATTGATTCATTATATTTAGATGGGACATGAAGCGAAAAATTTGTATCTATTTAGTTGGAGGTAAATACCTCCAACGCTCTGGCGGAGAAAGTCCGGAAACAAACGGTCCGCGCGCACTGTCCTCGCGTGCTCATATGGAAACCAGCTTCGACGAGATTATTATATGCGCAATAGCGCCTCTAATTATTGTATAACTCTATGGTGATGATGACCTCTGTGGTCGAGGTGTAAGACTCTCGATTAGCAAGCCGGAGGTCGCGGTTTAAAATCCCGGTGTGCGCAAGTAAATTGTATTTGATTAATTTCTGTTATTTCACAATTTACTATATTGTATATTTTCCGCACGTTCCAGAGTGGAAGATACTCTCAGTATCGCCTTGGTGTAAGACCACTATTCAGAATCGAAACGTTGCTTTAAATGGTTTTAGCCATGTTTGGTGACCATATCAGAATATCAAGGTACTTCCCCACCTACTTACCCTCCCCACAAACCCCTTAACTTCACAACATACCCCAATTGGGGATGGCATAGTCTCACTGGCTCCAGACGGTTGGGAGCAGTTCGGACTCACGTACGATTTCACATACAAAAATGGTTCTTTTAACTTAAAACTTTTTTTACATGTCGATTACATGATGATCGATTAGATGGTCGAGCGGTCCAATGCGTCGAGGTTCCCACTGCGGCGACGTGGGTTCAATCCTCTGATAGCTAAGTCCTCATCATTACCCGAGCAATATTTTCCGTTTATTATGATGGTAGTAAAAGGAATTGAATAAATACGTTTTATAATAGTAAAATGCAACAAAGCAATATTCAAGATTACATCTACAGCAGTGCCTTGCATTTCTGTATGACCAGAATTATGCTGTGTGTAATTTGTCAAGTTGGGTATGAATATTTTATAATAATAATTGGATCATTTGCATAGCCCGTTTTTGTCGCTGTACAAATATATACTATATTTTTACGATGTTTCTATCTTTTTACTCTTATTAACTTATGGCTAACAGATTACATCTACCGGTTCGTCGATTACTAATATAAAATTATATGTACAGTGCTGCATTTCACCGATGAACGTGTTTTATTTGTGCATTGAACATTTAAAAATTGCAATTTTCATCTTCCGCTCATCACTGAGTTAACTGATCAGCGTACAAGTTCTTACCTATTTTTTAGAAATTTGTTGAATTTATTCATATTTTTCCAATACCTTTTTTTTCGTTAGGGTAAGTGCAGCTTTTTATCTTTTATGGACTACGCGCCACTGATCTACGGTGAGTACAATTTTTAACAGACGAGCAGGAATAAAATAATTATTTAGTACTAGTAGAATAATGGCATAATGGAATGGTAAATGTGACTGATTTTGTTTCACAAATATAGCAGAGTAACGTGTCGGGGTTAAGGCTAGAAGTGCCTATGCTATTTGATTTAAAACTGGAAAGTACTCTAAAATGTTCCTTATTTGAATGTTATGGTACCTATACACGGTGTCCGGAAACTCGTAGTACAAGCGGGAATCTGGAGAATCTACACCACATGGGGAACCCAAAAAAACATAAAGTTTTTTGATTTGAGCATTTTCAAAAAAAAAAAAAAACCAAAAAAAAATATTTTTCGGCTATTTTAGGGTTAAAGTTTTTTCTGGTGTTTAGGGTTGAATAACAGATGTTTTAACCCTGCAGAGCAGAAATATTTTATGATTACACCGGGTTAAATGAAGGGTGATTTCAAAATAATGCTTCAAATCCGAGTTTCTTCATTTGTTTTACTTTCAAATAGTTTTAATTAGTTGGGTACTTTGATCTTCAGTAATAATTTATAAGAATTTGATTAACAAACTCGATTTACTCGATACCGAAAGCTCAAATAAAAAAAAAATATACTACAAAATCGACTCCAAATGTGATGTAGATTCACCAGTTTCCCGCTTGTACTACGAGTTTCCGGACACCCTGTATAAGATCTTCCTCTAGATTGAGGAAATCGTTGCCTATGTCATTTTTTGGTATTTGATTTAAAAATTAGAAAGTAGGTACTCTAAAACGTTCCTTATTTAAATGCTATAAATACTTATATAAGGTTCTCTAGATTGAAGAAATCGTTGCCTATGTCAGTTTTTGGTATTTTATTTAAAAATTAGAAAGTAGGTACTCTAAAACGTTCCTTATTTAAATGCTATAAATACTTATATAAGGTTCTCTAGATTGAAGAAATCGTTGCCTATGTCAGTTTTTCGTATTTGATTTAAAAACTAGAAAGTAGGTACTCTAAAACGTTCCTTATTTAAATGCTATAAATACTTATATAAGGTTCTCTGGATTGAAGAAATCATTGCCTATGTCAGTTTTTGGTATTTGATTTAAAAACTAGAAAGTAGGTACTCTGAACGTTCCTTATTCGAATGCTATGAATACCTATATAAGATTCTATAGATTGAGGAAATCGTTGCTTATCTAATGTAGAAGTCAAAATATTGATTTAGCGTTTATTAAGCTGAGAAAACAATAAAAAAATCTTCATTCCTGGGCGATTCACAAATTTCTTTCATACTCACTTGTACCATTAATCCCTAGATATAGTGCGCTTAGGTTGCAAGGAATCTACCCCGTTCTATTCTCGCTCTATACAATGAAATTGTCACGTGTTTTTCGTCACCCGTTACCAGTTGCTGTGTGTGGGTAGGTACTGGGTGGGTAGATGGTAGCTAGAGGTAGCTTCCCGCATCATGAATATGCGCTGCCGGCGGCGAATTTAAATTAGGAAGTCGTGCATTAGTGGCGCGGGAACATCCGTGTCAACGGGTTACTATTATTATTATTTCCCTTCTATCCTCTCTCTCTTTTCGTTTTCAACCACCTATCTTCCGCGCAGTACTTTGCATCGAGCTACCATCTACCATTTGTAACTAGATGGGTCTTACCACGAAATCCATCACTTCTGAATAGGGATGGACCACGTTGATTCACACTTGAAAGAGATTCGTTCTTTAGTTATTTTATGATCGTTTGTACTCGGTTTGGATTTCGTTGCATGAATGCAAAAAAATCTAAAGCATGAACAAATTTTACATGGATGTTACCTATGTACATTTTTTTGTCTTTTAAAAATTTTATATGTAAAGCTGTTATTTTTTTAATTGGTCGAATTCGTTGTTTGAAATTAATTAATTGATAAAAAAAAGCTTCATTCAAAACTATAATGGAAACATAGGTGTAACATTGGATTAAAAATATTTGGCTGTTATTTGACAACATATAATTTTACTAGATGACGTCTACTCGACGTTGCTCTGGGACTTATAAATAGTTTGAGGTAAAGTTTGTAGATTGTGAGGCCTTTTTAAGATATAAAATTCAGTATTGCATTATTTTGACGTATCTCATAAGGCTTAGCCAGCGTTGGCAGTCTAAGCGCCCGAAAATATTTTTTTACGACTTGATTACAAAACATCGACTTTTCTCTTCTTCCTATAAATATAATATGCATGTATTAAATATATAAAGCTTCCGGAAGAAATTCTCTAAATGATAATAAAAACCCTATCAAAATCCATTGCGTAGTTTAGAAGATCTAAGCGCAACAGACAGACGCGGATAGCGACTTTATTTTACACTATTTAGAGACAATGACAACATTCCGCTACAAATTTGCTTTATTGTAACTTGTTTTAGCCGAATTGATTGGAATGTGATTTGGACCTTTTTTGATTAAGATCATTCGAAATTGATACCAGCTTTTTACCAGCAAGTTAACCGATTTCCAGTAATCTTACTGATTTTCAGCTAGCTTACTGATTTCCAGCTAGCTTATCGATTTCCTGTCAGCTTCATGATTTCCAGTCATCTTACTGATTTCCAGTTATCTTTCTGATTACCTGTTTGCACGCCGGTACCGGACGGCCAACCTTTAGTATTCTTCACCCCTGTTCTATACACACCTCCAACCTTCTTCCGCGCTCCTACCTTTCCCCTCCTTTCCCTATAATCCATATTTAGATTGGTGAGAGTAGGCAGGTGAGAGAAAGCTGCTCGATTTCCGTTGTGTCTAATAAGTCACCCTACCTGGGCGTGATGATTGACAGTACAATATCTGGATACCTTAAATTGTAAGTACAGCTTGCGAAGAACATTCACCCGTTGCGGTTCAGTATTTTTTGCCGCCCCTTTGAACGACCATAGGCCAAATATACCTATACGATTAACTTTATCTGCCTAGGATTAAAAAGGTCAAAGCATGATAATTTCTCTAGTTCAAACGGAATTCCTATCTGACAGAATTTGCAATACCTAATTTACTACCAGGTTTCAAAATAAATTTAGATTTTGTAATGTGAAACAAACATAATGTTTTGTTAATGATTATCTCAATATTTCTCATCTCTAGTTATTATAGTACTTGTCAAATCAACATAGCGCCATGTTTGTGATCTACCACCTAACCGTCTAAGAACAGCAGACATCGTCTGGTTAAGTGGGTTATATGTATTCTAATTTAATGTCAATAAACGCCCGGGTTTCCGGCAATGAAACAAAGGGCGGTTTTCAAAGTTAAACAACAACTTAAAATGTTAGATTTAGCGATGCTAGGTTGAAAATAATAACACTGCGAGCGGAAAATATATATTACGTACGGTGTAAGCGGTCCGAACGACTCAATAAAGTGCACAATATTATTATTATTTCATATGCATCGCTTGACCAGAGATCGTAGTAATAATAATACTTGGCTACATTTTATTGCGCTATCTTTGTGAAATAGGTGAAACATCACTTGAAGGGCGGTTACAAAACTAGTGAATAACTGAGAACTATTTCTAAAATTGTTTTAAATCTAGGATTCCACGTTGTAGGCTGATGGTCTCGTAGAAGGGCTCGCTTCAATCTGATCTCGTTGTCTATAATAATAATAATAATAATATTAAGATGATTTGTGTAGCGCCGTTTTTGTGCAAAATCACCTCAAGGGCGCTGTACAAATTTATAATACATTTCTACAATGTTCTATGTTATTACTAACTATAGTATATGTAGATAATATACAGTACAATACTTACCTGGTAGGTCACTTGAGATTAACACTTAATTAACATTAACTAATTGATTATTAGCAATTTAGGACATAATTGGATATAACTGGACTTTTTCTCAGGAATGGTTTATTTAATTTAAGGGTATGACAGCTTATAAAGGTAAGTTTTTAGTTGTCTGGGTCAGGGGCAGAGTTGGTATCGCGTCTGTTTCCCATCCCAGCGTCGCGTCGTGAGTTCAATTCCTCTTCAGGCTAAGTCCCCCATCACGACAGATGAAACATTTTCAGCTTACTGTGATGGTAGTAAAATATTTTTTAAAGATTGTCGGGTTATTCGAAACCCTGGAAAGTTTTTCATTCTTCGTTTTCTTTAAATGTCAGAAACTACACGTCCTTCGAGAGTAAAACAGCATTATTACTTATTACCTTCGAGTCATCGCACTATGACATTGCCAGGGTTCATACCAGAGAGAGCAACTTGACGGATGTAAATATTTGTCAAGCCGAGGTTAAAAGCAACTGAAATACCCGCCCTATGTATTTTTATTTATTTAAAGCGGTATTTTACGAGCGCAGTTTGTGAACAACAAGTACCAGTTCTATATTGGTGAGTGAGTCATCTATTTCTGGTTCACATCGGTTACAACAACAAACTGCCCCCTGCCGAGAGCGAAGCATTTCACCAGGAAGTCATCGAATGCATTTCAATAGACATGCAATAGACTCATACACGGCTTGAAATGATATTTGTGATTTCTGTCTGATTTATCACCATAGCAACCGTTAATTTTACAATCATGCAATCAGCACAAATTTTTCAGTTTCTGTATAATATCACATCCCAATGTCATGTTAATTAATCAGTGAGATTTAAAATATCAATTTATCTGTCAAAAATAAGACAAGACGTCATAAATATCATGTTTTGTTAGTATTTTCAGCTTAGCTTAGAAATGTCAATGATGATAAAATTCCCCTTAAGTCACGGGGCAGCTGGTGATTCTGTCATCTCTGCTTTCGTTATGGTTCAAGTGTTATATCTGAGACATTTATTCTGTACCCCGCCACGCGTTGCTGTGGCTCAGTCTGTCTGTGCAGATAGATGAACAATAGAACGTGTTGCTTTGACATCCAACATATAGCAACACAGATTGTACTGTTTTTCAAAATAGCATTTTTTTTACCTGTCACAGGTGACATCTATATAATACGTAAAGCCAAAATTTCAAAATCATTGAAGCACTTTCGGGGATTTAAGATTTTGAACAAACGAACATTAACATTTTTATTTATATAGATAACTTTTCTAGGCGTGTTTAGCAGATAAATTCGCAATTTTTTTCCCCATGATTGATTCGATTCCATTCAATTATCTATTATTTTTAAAAACATCACAACATTTTACAATTTTAGTGTGTTTTTAAAGATAATGCGCTAAAGAACATTGATAACACTACAAATAGTGTACATAATTATGCCAAGTATACATATAGACAAGAGAGAGAGAGAAAATAAGTGATAAAACAAATAGACATATTTGTAAAGATTAGTATTACTACTGTGCTGTGACTAGTGGCGTTAGTTCTCCACGCAGAAAACTTAATGCTATAAAATACTGCTGATGTATTAAAAATCTGGCCAAATTATTCGTTTTCATGATAAAAACGTGACTGCAGACCTTTAGAATGAATTGATAGGTTCCTAGCAAAGTATCAGTTAAAAGCGAGTTTTTTATGAGGACGTCGGAACACGTGTTCATACAAATACTGATATTGCATTCCGTCATGATATTTACTAGGAAAAGAACACGTGTTCTCGATATATTCTGAATGACTTATATTTTATCAGGAAATTGGCATGTTATCTCTTTTTTTAACAGTATCAGTTTTCTTCGTGTCTAGTTCGGTGTCACAAAGTGGCTAACGGGGTCATTGACCAGCTGCTGTCATGAACACACACACTCACACACACTTGGGGACACTTGTGAAATTGTGTAATATTATTCTGACCAAGTACCGCCAGCGGCTCTTGATAATATGTCACATCCTAATTTAAATCATCACGGAGCTTTGGCCGCGGATAAAGCTAGTATTCGTAGCAAAAATCGCATGACATCAGTGAATCTCAATTCATAATATATTTCATATTTCAGCAAAATCTAGTAGTAACTTTTTTAAAGAACAGGCGAAATAACTTAGTAAAGTTTAAGTACCTATCTATATACCGTCGTAGTTTTAGATTACAGCAAACAATGTCTGTTTTAGAATAACTAGTTTTTTTGTTGTAGATTTCTCGGATACTTTTTTGAAGGGACTAAGTATTCCTTATTCATGCTTGTGTTACCTTATCGAAGTTTTAGCTAAAACCAATTTCCAGTAAAAACATAACGAAAGCTGAGATTTGTTAGAAAATATTATAAATATGGTAAAATCTCACGTTTACAATTTTTATTTTTTTATTTAATCATAAAATAAATCTTTTTTGTGGATATAAAAAATATTATATTCGAATCGAAAAATGAGTACGGCTTTTTAATGAAGACACTGTTAAAAATGTGACTGCATGACCATTTCCTAATAAAATATTAGTCATTCAGAATATATCTTAAGATGTGTACAACGCTGTTTGCCTTAAAATCCTGATAAAAACGGGATATCTTGCCGGTTCCTAATAAATTATTAGTACATTCATAATATATCGGAACACGTGATCATGCACCAACGTTTGTCCTGTCGCGAAAATATTATAATTTGAAGAACACGTGTTACGACTTCCTCATGATATAATCGTGCTTTGCTGATAGTTTGTTGTGAAATTTGTCAAATCATTCGTTATAGGCCTCTAGTCCCGTTTTTAACAGGAAAACGAATAATTTGACCAGATTTTTAATAAATTAACAATATTTCAAATCATCTTCTTCATCAGTAAGTCTTCTCCATGTGGTATCCATGCATGGATGGAGTAGTTAGTAGTATATAGTGTTTTCCGCCCAACTTCGATTACACGACCTTATTTATAAATGTATCATAACTATTCTATATTATGTAGACATATATAGAGGAGTGTCTGTGGGTTAGTTTTTTATACATATCTACAGTTTAATTATGAAATTGATTAAATTTTGCACACTTGACCTTTAAAACAAGAGGAAGCTCCGGTCTACTTGAGATTTCTAGAAAATACAGCCCCTATCCCCCTTTCTTACCCCAGCAACAACCCTGACCTTCAACGCGGGGTACTTAAGCTAGTCATTAGAATAAAAGTTAGGTAAATAGAATTAAATTGTTACATAAAATTTTGGCTCTGACAATGTTTTAAATCTGTCACTCTGTCCTTCAAAAATAATAGGCAAATAAAAGTTATTCGTAAAACCCTACAAGAACTTATTCTTATTATTTATTAGACTTATTGCTAAATATGAAATTCGAAAATAATCAAACGATAGATACAAGCGTTCGGTATGTCAAGATTTGAGATAGGGACGATAAATCAAATATTTTAAATCGAGTCTTGCGAAGAGTCGGAATTACAAATGACTGAACCAACATCAAAGTTTGTCAATATATAGTTTGGTGTCACATCATAATACTATCTGCCCACCCCTGTGAGAAATGCCTTGATAGTTAGTTAATTAAGTCGACACACGACTCTAATAACGGGGGTTTACTCGACGCTCACATTTTAATTTTTTCTGATGAACGTATTACTAAAATCTCAAATGTTTCTAGAGGGATCTCTACTGATGTTAGTTATTTATATTTAAGATTAATAAAAACCGGACCATTAGAATATTTTATGTAAAACAGTTTTATAAAACGTTTTTCTACTCTAAAATCAACGGTAATCACCAGATTGTATTTTTCTAAACGATGGATTAGTAACTTCCCGAGGGATTCCTCTAGAAACATTTGAGATTTTAGTAATACGTTCATCAGAAAAAAATAAAATAAACCCCACCGAAAGATCGATTTTCTAGGCCTGCTAGGGCAAAGTCGACCGTAGGTCCATCCATTACGCCGGGCTGCGCGCCGAATATTGTTTTTACACGACTTCATCACTTATGTCGTTAAGATTCCCACTTTATTTTAGAGATTTGATAGGGTCAATTCAACCGCATGTCTGTCCAATACCACAGGACCGAGCGTCATATATTTTTGTACACTGGCTGCTTCACTTACGTAGATAAGATTCTGGCTTTATTTTAAGGTATTGTCTCATCTTAATTGTTCTTTCGTTGAGGTTGCAACAGTACCACTTGCTTCCGGCAATGCAACTGTTGTGCGACACACATATGTACTTATAAATACTAAAATACCCATCTGCAGCAAGAACACACTCACTCTTCTTTAACTAAAAAAACACCAAAATAACATTATCAGGAATAGTTTTGTATTTGGTTTCCCTTAAAATAATATATAACGTCTGTTTTCCTTGATAACCACTTTTACCTTCTCAAAATAGATTTTGGAAATAAAACTGTCATTTACAAAATTGTTTAAATAAACATTTCCCCGTATGACGCCCTGTTTACATAGTATTTTATCTGTGTATGTTTTGTAGTTTGATGATTTTGTATGACGAACAGCCAATATCCTCCCAAATTCCCAGTATATTGGAACTGTGATTCGGACCGACCGTTTATTCGCTGTTAAACGTAAATAACGTGGAAGTGTGCCAGTCTGTCTATTATCAGCCTAACCCGGCGGAAACTGATCGATATATCAATAACGGTTAATATTATGAATGATGGATATTTATTTTTATTTATTTATTGGATAATTTGTATAGCGCCGCTTTTGTGAGATATCACCTCAGGGGCGCTTAATGTAGGTATTATAATTTACACAATATTTTTAAAAGCTCTCGTTCGGTGAGAACTGGTCTCACAGCGTATTTCCATCATGACCTATGAAGCTTTGGACTGTCTAAAAATAAGACAAAATGTAATAATACTGTTTGTTCAGTTTTTTTGGTTGAATGGTTGCCTCTCACCAGAGCGATACTAAAACCATCATCTATTCTTACGAACTACCTATTGTTGTGCCATCCAAACATGCAAAATCCAAATATAACATTTATCATTATTTTCACGTCTTTGGGGTTTGTACCCTTCGACCTCTGGGCAAGGAGCCAAGGATCTTACTGCTTTGCCACGAAGGTCTGTTAAAAGTCTTTACATATTTTAGATCATGCTTCGTTTTACAACATCAATGGTTTCGTGTGTGCTATCAAAATTGATATAATGCGTTGTCATCGACAACGAATCTGTCGAGATTTAGCTCGATGTGATGTCGGGAAGTGAGTTAATTTCCAATTCCAATATTCCACTTCATTCATTCATTCAAACAAGTGAACAAAATCGAAATACGTCTATTAAAAAATGGTTTTCGTTATTATTATTTTTTTTAATTATTTTTACTATTACAACGCCGCTTGCGTTTGCTTCGTTCCTTTCCCATAATTCGAGACTCGACTCGCATTTCGGTTGGCAAATGTATACGTAACATAATCAGTAATTGAATATTGTTCACATATAACCTACAAATCATTATTTCTTAGGTTTATAATACTTTTCCCATAACCACGAACTGTGGAGCTCAATTTATGGAAAATAGAATAATAATAAGAAAAAAAATTTCAACGTTCCTTTATTGATAATTTGAATTCTGTTAAATTTTCTTAAAAATGATCTAACGTCTTTTCCGTATAATTCAATTCATCTTTCAACTAAAAAATAATATAATGTTGTATCAAGTTATTTTATCATTACTTTGTCGTTTTATCTCTATAGCGGCAACCTCGTGTTTCTCTTATCACTTCTTATCTTGTCTCTTATCTCAACAATTTCTCCTTCAATCTGTAATTCTGTATCCAACGCTTGGCGGGCCGCTCTCTGTGCTCTGTGACAACGTACGATTTCAATGACATAGGTAATGTAATATGTAATAATGTAATGTTAGTCGACTTGTATTCAGTGAGATGTGTGGTCCATTGTTATCAGTAGTGGAACTGAAGCTTGCGTTCTGTTTAATCTATCGATATAACTCTGTATAAATTATAAACTCGTGACTGGGGGCGTGTTTTGACGTAAATTGATCGATTGCAAGTTTGAATTTGTGTTCTGTCTAATGCCGGGATCACACGATGACAATACGAAAGACAATGCAATATTGTCCTGTCCCTGCTCCGTGAGCAGACTCGACCCTGCAGTGCAGGACAGTGGGATAATACAACAATGGATATACGACGCCGAGAGCTGAGATACGTACGCGTGGAACGTTTGGCTATTGTCCCACTGTCTTGTCCAAACGTGTTTACATGCGGACAACCGAGTGTGGTGGTGGGAGTAAGACAAAATCCTGCGGAGATGGTGGCCCGTCTCTAGGACAATGTCTCGGTTCATTAATAATAATAATAATAATAATAATTGGATGACTTGTATAGCGCCGTTTTTGTGCAAAATCACCTCAAGGGCGCTGTACAAACCCATAATACACCTCCACAGTGATCCATGTCATCACTCAACTATTTATGGAGAAAATATACAGTACAATACTTACCTGGTAGGTCACTTGAGATTAACACTTAATTAACATTATCTAATTTTTTATTGGCGAAATTCAGATACAGGATTTAGGACTTTATTGAAAAATTGAATATAACTGGACTCTCTCTCAGGAATGGTATATTTAATTTAAGGGTACGACAGCTTAAAAAGGTAAGTTTTCAGTTTAGACCTGAATTCTGTTGGACTTGTTATGGATCTTAGTTCCGGAGGGAGTTTATTCCAAGCCCTCGGCCCAGATACTCCGAAAGCGCGATCACCAAACTTAGTATTTGGCTTGCGCTTAGGTTCTATCAGTCTGCCTACAGCTGATGATGTTGCTGATCTAAGCGTTGGCTGCCTCAGACCAGTGTTTTCCGGGACGCATAGTTCAGAGATGTAGGGTGGGGCCATTTCATTGATGGATTTAAACACCATCCAGCACAGTTTGTACTGTTATGTTTGTATTGTTCTGTCCTCAAAACTACTGTTAATAACATATTTGTGATTTACTAATAGTTTGTTTTAAAATATGTCAAATCATTCGTGTTAGGCCTCTAGTTCCGTTTTTAATAGAAAAACGAATAATTTGACCAGATTTTTTATAAATTAACAATATTTCAAATCAGTAAGTTTTCTCCTTGTAAAATTCCTTCTTGAGCGGAGATAATCAAATCATTGGCCCCACTGCACTGGGGTCTGTAAATCGGAATATCTTTTGTAAATTGGCGACATCAGTTTTCTTTCAAATCGGTATAACCACTAAAATTCCTGTATCCACTTGAATTTTTACAAAACATCCTGCTATGACATTAAATGTAAATTCCGTAATATTTTTATCATAATGCAGTAAGTAGGTAGTATTTTTTTTTTATTTCAATAATATTATAATATGTTTCCTTTATTTTACGAATTCTCAAAGGCATTTGACATATTAAAACCCTCCTGCTGCACAGACCTTGTACTGCATTTTTTTTGCAATGCAAAGCGATCTGGAAGTATTATTGCTTTCAACGAGTAGGCAGAGAGAGGTACCTACTCCGCGGAAAGTCAAAGGAATTTCATTTCAACAATCCTACCGAATGAAATTTCAAGTAAAAACCTCGCCTCTGCCACGATGTTGTAAAACGGCGGCATAGTGCTTACTTACTTCTCGATTTAAATTTTTCAAAATGATTTTATTACATCTGTGCAAGCAAACCCTAGTAAATCCAATTACTTGGAATAAGGAACTCCTGTGAAAAATATTGTGTCTTTAAAAACGATTCTAAGTATGGTTAATTTATGAAATACGTGGATCTCGTAAAATGAACATGACCTACAATATAATATTTATAAGTAATGCAAAATCCCTTCAAATTGGGCCGTTTTTCGGATTTTAACAAACTTTTTTATAAGAGTTGAAAAATATGGCGACCGGATAAATCATCAAAATGATAATTCATCAAAATGATAATTCATCAAAATGATAATTCATCACATCTTTAAAAAGTTATATAAAGTCATGGAAAGTGATGAAACAAAAACTTTATAAATGGGTTAGGTATTTTTTCTATCGTTTCTAATGACTTTAGATCACTTTTTAAAAGTGTGTTGAATTGTCACTGTGTCGAGTTATCATGGAACCGATAAATACATATTTATTATTTATAATCATAAAACCGAATATCGTAAAATCTTCTATATAAATAAAAATGTTAATGTTTGTTGGTTCAAAATCATAAGTCTCGGAAAGTTCTTCGCCGATTGCTTTGAATTTTTGACACAACGTTGCGTTCGAATCCGCGTGTGTTTTTATGTACCTATATTATATATATCTCACCTGTAACAGGTAAAAACGTGCTTTTTTAAAGCCATCTGTTGGACGTAAAAGCAACACGCGCTATTGTTTCTCTATCTGCACAGACAGACTGAGCCACTGCAACGCGTGACGGGGTACAGCTAGTAAATAATAAATAACTGGAATTCCTCATTGGGCATTCGTAGTTTAATTATTTAAATCTATTCTAGAGTTTCTTACAACAGTGCGATTGAGCCATAGGTCAAACTACACAATGCTTCCACCAGGTGCTAGGTACATCCTCTGTGCATCTGTGTGTAATATGTAATGTATGTATGCATGTAGGTATAGGTAATATTGACCTTTGAACCGACTTATAATACGTTCAACATCCTGGAAGGGCCGAAGTTACCCGAGCTGGGGTTCGATTTCCTTTGTGTAATGAATGGTCGGCCTGTGATTTTAACGCCGATTCGGTGGGAAACGCATGGGAAGTTTTTTTGAGAAGAGCTTGTCTAAAGAATCAGCCTTTACCAATATTGTAGTAATAAGTGCATGACATTAAATGTATTGTAGCATTTTCAATTTTGGGAGGCGGGTTTGGTTATCGCCGCCCCGGGAAACATTGAAATTCAAAACAATTCAAACACCCCTGCCATAGGTCAACCCAATTATTTTTATATGTTTGGTGATTGTATGCAAGCAATTCATATGTTTGAGTAGTGTGTTCGTGTCAACGTTCAGGTTTAATATCGCTTACATTTCACATTGTGTATTATTAACGTGTAAAGTTATTCAACTAAAATTCAACAGGCGTTAAATAATATACATATTCATAGAATAACGAATAACACAAGAAATAACAACACTAAATACGCCTTTTGGACGTGTTTCATGATCCAAATATAAGCCCAATTCGGTACTATATTTCCATACAAAAGTGCATTTCACCCCTCGGAGAGAAATTAGCATTCCCAATTTATTAAAAATCTCTTCAATTTATTGGTGATCTCGTTAAAACGGGATTGCAGGCCAATTATCAATAAACTTTAAGTAAATTCCCAGTATATCGGAACACGTATTTATTCTCACCTGCATTCGCCTTACTAATATAAAATGACAAAATGCGAAAATGTTCGAAATAACACATGTTTCGACATTGTGATGGTAAATTATTATTTTTCTAAAAGTTTTTATCAGGATATCATATATTCATTCGGTAAGGGCATGCAATAAATTCCGTTTTATCTGAATAATCTTTAGAGATTCTTAATAAATTAGTAATATTCATTTCTATCCGTGCATTAAGAAAATCAAGTGGGATGGCGATATAGTTTAATGCCTGTGACAGACCACACTATATTCTCGTGGCTTGGCCTATTTCAGCATATATAAATAATGTAATAAATATAAATAATAATAATAAATAAAAAAATAAATAAATAGCTGGCCATGCATTCCCGTTGGTAGTGTATGGCGAGCGCTATGCTGAAAAAAGGACAGAGCCGTTATGCGTATAGCATAATGTATCGCCTACCTAAGAGAGACAGACCGCGTGCTGCAATCGTCTAGAACAAAAACGTACCAAGTCTACACGTTTGTTTCCATGCAAATTTATTGTATTGAAGGCGCTTCTAGTTTTCTTCTTTATTCTGTGGTTGAATGTGTATCATATCGCTATGAATATTTTTCCATACATCAAATCAATTCGGGAGACTTTGACACCCTCCAACCAAATAGATGCTCTGTCGTAGGCAGCGATGTGGTGGCACGAATCTATTGCATAACTTAATGTCAATCGGCGCTCTGTAGGCAAATTCTGGTATAAAATATCAAAAACCTACTTGCCCTTTGTCAGGATGTTATAATCCAACGGACTTTAAGCTTTGTAATATGATTTCGACACCTCGGTAACTACAAGGCGAATGAATTTTTAAAGATTAAGCCGGCTCGTTATATCCATGTAGACGGAGAAGCATTAGTATTGCTGATTTATTATAAATTTTCATGTTATTAGTATGTAGAAAGGTTTATTGTCATCAGGGAGGTTGGAATAAATAATAATTAATCTGTAAATCGGTGGTCAGTTGTTGCTATGGAGATGTTGATTAAAACTCTCGAATCAACTTACTGTAAATTTATTGCGAGAGTAATTTTTACAGAGGACTCACACGGAACTCGCGGTGTAACGACGGTGAGGAGTAGTCAATCGAGAAGGCGAGATTAGGACGCTAGATACCTTTTTAATTCATAGTCTAACAGAAAACCTATTAATTGATTCGTTAAGGGCCTGTAGTTCCGTTTTTAACCGGATTACGAATCATTTGAAGAGATTCATAATAAATTAGCAATATTTTATATCAGTAAGTTTTCTCCCTGTACAAATTGAAGGAATATTGAAATTTTTCGACTCTGATGGATCATGGGTAGAATCATAAATAAATCGGCTGTAGTGCATTAAACACGTGTATTTAATTTGAACGGTTCTACCCCGAATCTCGTTCACCGTTGGAAACGAAGTACTTTTTATTGATTTTGTCGTATAGTGCGTACTGTGTTTGCCACGTTTATATTGAAAATAGATATAAATAAAATAATTAAAATTGCCTCCGTAACAAGACAAAAGTGGCGGGTTCAAATCCCGACTTGTGCAAGTACATTTCATCTGAATAATTTACGTTATTTCACAATTTTTTAATTTAAAATAATATATATAGTATACTTGCGGCACGTTCCTGAGTGGAAGATTTTCTTAGTATCGTCCTTTTGTAAGACCACTATTCAGACTTGAAACGTTGCTTCAAATGGCTTCAGCCGTGTTTGATGACCAGATCTATGGTAGGCCAGGTATTCCCCCTTCCTCTTCCCCGTCTCCTTCCCCTCCCCAATACCTTCATCCTCACAACATACCCCGATTAGGGATGCCATAGTCTCACTGGCTCCAGACGGTTGGAAGCAGTTGGGACTCGTGCGGTATTCACATAAAAAAAAAAACGATCCAATAAAACACATTTGATAAAATTCAATCTCTTTAAGGATCTCCAGTGAAGGCTTTATTGGTTTTCATATAAACAAATAATTTTACTTTTGTTCTTTTCTTGTTTTCGAACCATTCTAAGTACACTGCTGTGTTCAGTGTTCATAGTCGACTATGCTTTTCCACCTCATAGACTTGCAAATGAGTTGCTTAGTGACTGCTTCTCCGGAATAATATATCGACCTTCGGTAGACGTTACCCCGTGTCGGGTCAAATTTTGTAGTCGGCACTTAAATTATGTATTTTGTACTCTTTCAGACGATTTCGAAAAAACATGGGCAAGCGTTAAGGAAAATTTCGGAGGCACTCAAAATTATCAAAAAAACAGTTAATAGTCCATTTTATATTCTTCTCTGTGGTAATCTCTAATAGTGGTAGGTACACTCAGTATCACCCTGGCGAGGGACCACTATTCAGAATCGAAACATTTCCACTTCAAACACTTCCTTTCATTACTTATTCACCATCTCTTTCAATGATAATAAAATGGTAATTATCGTGATTAGTTTTTTTGGTTACTATCCCGTGTTAATCTTCATCCGTCTTTAGCCGATGTTTCGGACATCGTTATAGTGGCCATCATCAAGGCACGTGAAAATCTAAAATCATAAATAATCCGAATATCTATAAATGTGTGCAAAAATGTATGCAATCTTTGCATTTGCTCTTAGATAGGAATCGAACCCATAACCATTTTTTACATTTGCCCGCGTGCAGAACCAACATTAGAAAAAATTCTCCAATCCCCCGTATATGCGCGCAATATAACACGCAATTTAACAATATCGATATTCTTAATAATACTCTTGTGAAATACCGAAACGAAGTCAAGCGTACGACCACAAATGTTAATTAAATTAATGCACAGTTATAGAAAAGGTACAACATGAGCATCTCCTGTCCCCATCCCATCTTCCTCTGCCTCTTGCCCTTTCCTATTCCTTCTTCCTTCTAATATATTTATATGATTTTTTTTTCTTTTTGTTAATTTCATTTTCAGTTAATGGTTATAACCAATTACAATTTTGTATTATATCATATTAACCAACATTAGCATAAGAAACTATTTTGGCTTACCTCATATTTAACCTCTTGTATAACTCATCCTGTATAAAATTGCTGTTTGTTTCTTACAATAAATAAATAACTTCTGCACCAAGCTCTTGTAGTGCCTGGACCACGACAAAACGTTTTCCATTTGTGTACTCACGTGTTTTTATTTATTTTTCAGATTTCATCTCGCCCCCATTGTGAGAAAGTCCAGATGCGGTGGACACCCTCTTGGATGAGGGCGGACATGCGAGGTAAGAAAGAATTTCGTCATTGTTGTTTCAAATTGCAAACATACTTAAATTTAACAGCAGATTATGGCCTCCTATATCCCTCGTCACGCAACTGAGACTAGCTAATTTAATTTTATATTCAAAGACGTAAAGGGAATATAACTTGTTTTTCCGACATTTGTAGTCCTACTAGTCCAGAGATGGCGCTTTTGGCTTCATTCACATTCCTACATACTCTTCTCGAATTATTCTCTCTCTGCCGTTTCCCATGACTAATGGGCAAAGTGGATAGAGCGCAACAAAACTCTGTCTTTCACAGAGCTGCCTTGCTCATTCACATTCAAACACTGTCGTTGACATGACTCAAGGATTTGCCACTGCTTCGCTAACGCGTCATATATTCTTATTACACTTATGTCTTCGTTCATCCGCTATGTATGTCCAAACTCCGCATCATCAACACACCTTTCAACTTTGCAGAAAATTATACACCTACAGATTGTTATGCTTCCATACAATCACATTTTCTATGTAAACGACTGGAATTGTTTAAATTTACACAGATATTATGGATTTAAAAAATCTAGGTAATTTCGATTGCTATCTTGGATACGAGAAGGTTTACAAAATCATACAGCGCCCTTGAGGTGATTTCTCACGAAAACGGCGCTATATAAATTAGCCAAATATTATTATTATTATTATAGCAAAATTTCGTGTAAATATCGGTTTTCATAGAAGATAATTATTTCAAAATCTTAGAATAAACTCCCACCTACGAGATGAGATCAATTTCATATTGTGGCTATTTTTTAGCGCGTCTCCGCTCTTATCAGAAACTGCTCAAATATACGTATATAATAAATTTATTTCATACATTAAACCTCCACTCTCTGCGAAATGCTTTGTGTTTATTGTTTTGTGGAAATTTACACCATTTTATCTCGTTTATTATTTTGTTCTAGACATTTTTCTCAAGTCTAATAATTTCACGACGTGTATAAAAATATACTTATAAACTCGATAGTTTTAAGTACTTTTTAAACCACAGCGCCCTTGAGGTAATTTTTCATAAAAAACGGCGCTATAAAAGTTTTCCAATTATTGTTATTATTATTATTGTATTTATCGGTTTTTAGATAAAATAATGTTTCAAACATTTTTACCTCCGGACCATTTGAAATTATTTGTTCTTTTTTGTTTTTAAAGAAAGACAAATGTTCCCGGCTTGTGATTAACCTGACTAAATTTGAATTTTCTTACTCTTATCATTATGGTGAAAGAGTGTTGCTTGTGCAGTCATGGAGGACTTAGCCAGCAGAGGATTGAACCCAACGCTTTGAACCACTCAACTACTATTCGCATTGCTGTGTTGACGTGTACCCATGTACATATTTTGATCGGATTACATTTTTTAAACATCCATTAAAATGCTAAAACCCAATGGAGCTGGTCAGGTACAAAAAAACATACGCTAGCCTTTTAAAACGTTGTTTATTTATTGGATTTGAAAGCTTTTCGCGTCCGTTCAAAGTGCCCCAATGGAGCGGCCACCAATAGTCGTATTTTTCCGCAAATGCGTTAATGGCGATGGGATAGGGCAGAACGGAATTGGATGTCCATAGAAGGACTGAAAAACTACTGCATTTTGGATTTTTGGCACCAAATGCGGATGGATCCTTTTGATACCAACGCCTGAGTACTATGTATACCTATCTGAATGCTCTTGCTGAGGAATTATGGACTGAATTGTTGATATATTTTACCAGTTTTGTAATAGTAACGACCAGAGGCGGCTCTAGGGATTCAGGCGTGGTATGGCATTTTAAAAAAATGTGTGACTAATCTTTATTTGATATTGTGAAAAATGCCCATTTATTATTATTATCTATATCAATTTGTAGGTAGGTACGTCACGAGTCCGCGACTCGTAATAATATTATGTTAATATAGTAATTTGGAAATAACTACGCAATCCATGTTCTTACGGTAAATTATTTTTAAGAGTTTACGTTTTAATATAGTTGTGCACAAGATTGTTTGTCCAATTTAAAAACAACCTTTGTTCCACACACGACAAGCGTGCAAAATTAAAAACCGACATGTTTATGTCTTTAAAACATATAATATTCATCGTGCTGTCTCCCTCACGGCCATGACCCAAGCATCCCTAAGCTTTCTTCGGTAGGTACATAATTAATTGACCTAAGGGAAGAACCACCCCTTGTAACGACGGTTATTTTGTATTCCCTGGTTACGAGTTCGATCCCCGACAAAATGTAACTGAAGTCTAAATAGTGATTGTGCAAGTGTATTGTAAAAGTGTTTCTTGATCTAAGATTTTAACGACGCCTTAAAAAAAATCACAAACAAAAACATATCTTGTACTTTCTATTAATTTCTATAAAAACGTTCTGCCCTAATGTTTCCCACCTATATGTATACCTCGAAGAACCGAATGAATTAATAATATGTTCATTTATGTATGAGGTAATTTTGGCGTATAAATTATATTTAAAAAATATATGAATACAGGGAAATAGATTAAAAAAATATATTTCTGTTGGAGTGACAGAGCTCCATTTAGCATATTTTTTTATTAAATACATCTATTTGAATTTTACTTTTGTTTCGGGAATGAATTAATGCAAATCTTGGAAGCGGAAATTAACCCACTTCCCGACATCCGATCGAGCTGGAACTCGGACTCGTTGTCGGTGACAATACATTCTGTCAATATAAAATTTAATTTTTTTTTAAAGAAAGACAAACATTCCTGGGTTACGAATAACCTGACAATGTTTGAAAATCTCCTACTACCACCACAGTAAACTGAAAATGTTGCTTGTGTTGTGATGGAGGACTTAGCCAGCCGAGGAATTGAACACGTCTGGGTGGGAAGCTAAAACGCGATGTCAACTCGGCCACCGACCGGTCAATTAAATTCAATATTTGGCAATTACGTGCACACACCCGAACGTATAAACATTTCTCTGAAATCGGATGACATTACAACAATTAATCTACGAAATAACTGTCGGTCCCACACGATCGGCACTTGGTAGTGTTGTCTAAAATGAAAAAAAAAGTTTTATATTTTTTACGATTGCTTTTGATTTTTGAATTCTTATTTTCATAGAATGTCCTATTACAAGATTTTGGTCGTCACTGTGAAGGACCGTTTAATGCTCACCTAGCTAACTCAACTTTAAGATCATACAATATAAAGAAGAACTCTCATTATTTATAGCATTCAATTTTATCAATCCTGAATCTATTGCTGTTATCATTTTCAATTCAATCACTCTTTCCCCATTTCCCCACGTGCAGGTAGGTACTTACGTTTGGGTAGGTAGTAGAATCTGAATTCATCCGTCACCATGCTTTCCCCATCAGCCTGACAGCCCTTGCTTTTCCCTTAAATTATTTTTGCACATTTCCACACGAGCTGAATGCTGAACATATTTGTATCACCATTATTTGCCGCCCCGCATTTGCCGTTTTTATCTCACACAGCGGACACACTCACTCACACGCTTGCAAAGCGTTGAACTAATGCTTTAAAAAGACAATGTGAAAACGATGACCCAAAAAACGAATTGGAACGCGAACGCAACAAACAACCAAACAAACAAACAAACAATCAAACAATTTGTTGCAGAACGGGAAAAGTTACCAACTGGCAATAACCAGCGTCTTTACCTGCACTCTGTTGTATAGTAAAGCTACATATTCCCATGTGTAGTTTTTTGATGGGCAGTATATTATTATGTAGACTTGATTTTGTTCATCACTTGAAATTAATTGATTCTCGATATAAATCGTGTTGTGAGAACGCACCTTTATCGCGAAATCCAGTAACCAGAGCTCAATTCAGTAGAAACCGCCGTGCGTTCACACGATATCAGCACTAACCACCACGACAAGCGACTCCAAATACGGCATGTCTACAAATATTCATAATACAGGGTTTTCCAATAAGAGATGTTATTTTGATATTCAATTGTAAAAGATCAATGGTTTCGTTGCTTGTGTGGCACGTAGCGCCGTCTTGTTGAAAGTAAACGTTGTCCAGATCAATACCATCCAATTCCGGCCATAAAAAATCATTAATCATCTCTCGATAGCGATCCATTCACCGTAACTGTTGCTCCAGCCTCATTTTCAAAAAAGTAAGGTCCAATGACTCCGCCGGACCATAAACCGCACCAGTCACACGTTGAGGACAGAGAGGCTTTTCAACAATAACTCTTGGGTTTTCCGAGCCCCAGATACGACAATTTTCCTTGTTTACGAAGCCACCGAGGTGGAAATGGGCCTCATCACTCAAGATGATTTGCATTTGATTCACTCAAGTGAATTTTAATAATTTCAGTGCGTTGTTGAAGCGTGTATCGTTCCATTTTTATTAATGGCGTAGTTTCTACTTGTCAAATATCAAAAAATGACAGCTTCAAAAGTAACATCTACCGAAATAGCGGGCTATTCAAAATAACACCTCTTATTGGAAAACCCTGTATACAGGGTGTATCGGCACTAACCCGACAAACTTTAACCAGCTATTCCTTAGCACATTTGGAGTAAAAAATGTTATGGGCACTTTGCTGTCCGGTAGCATTTTTTTTTCAATTAAAAACAAAAAATTTTTAAATTTCCGCACTACATCACTGTCATTGGCATTGCGTTTCGTGTTAAACAGCTGTTATAAGCAAGTGTGTCAAAAAGCGTCTTTGCTCTTTCGCACACACTAAATAATAATAGTTAAAAATGAGACGAATGGTGCCGTGCTATTTCGTTGTGACTGTAAACGTGCGCCAATATAGGTACGCACGTGCATTATTCAACGGAATTCGAATAAAATATTTGCCAGATGGGTTTTCAAACTTTATCAAAGGATAAAACAGTGGTGACATGTGGTGAAAATATGAATAATAAATTTTTTATTAAAAAAAAACGTTACCGGACAGCAAAGTGCACATAAGATTTTTTACTCCAAATATGCTAAGGAATAGCTGGTTAAAGTTTGTCGGGTACGTGCCGATACACCCTGTATATAGTTTATTCACTAATTTTATGACGAACTTGTCACCGCCGGGGTTTTGACATTTCCCTCCTCGCCACGTTTAACAAAAGCCTTGTGAATATTGAAATAATCCGACGACATAAGTTTTTGGCGTTGCAAGTTGCAACTGCGGGTTAAATATTAATCTGCTTAGTCGGTGTGTTGTGTTAGAGGCGATGCGAACTGCAATTTGGCGACAAGCGGGGGGCGAAGTTAGATGGGTTTTGGTTAATTATTAAGACGAACGTACTGCAATTATACTAATTATGTTGAAGTTAGCATCGCACAATTGAATGCCTGTAAGTTTTGTTGATACTACGCCAAAACAGAATGCAGGCAAACGAAATTGGATACTTACTTTAATCAACACTTTGAAAGTGTTGAAACGTCTGAGCAATGTTGGAAGTGCTATGCTTACATTTGATTATAGTAATGATTAGAAAACATATCTATTTAAATGTGCATATCATTAAGATTATATTAGATGGCGATAAGGTTTAAATTCCCGCTTAACACCATCCACCTGTTTTGATTTATGCAAGAAAAAAAACATCGCCAAAAAGTGCCTTTTATTTTATTTTTTGGATGTTCAGGCATAAATATTTAATTTTTTTCCGATCATTTTATAAATAACTTAATTTGCCACATTATACAAAAAAAACCATAACCGAAAATGGGTTCGTAAGTAGGAGATTTTGAACTTTAAAGCAGTTTTCATAGGCCGTATACATTATTTTTTTCTGGACTTATAAAAAGACTTACCTAAAAAATACGCGATTATTTCAAAGGCCAAGATGTATTCTACTCGCAGTATTTAATTGAAGCATCTGAAACATTTCTAGGCGACCAAATTTTCAAACCAAAAACACATGATTTTACATTACTACGTATTGCATCGCCTTAATGATACCCGATTTGGTTTCGTTTCATCTCCTTACTGTCGAGTGTCTCCAACTTAGGTTACAATCACAATGTCCCATCTATTTTACATCGGTGTACCACGCTACCGCGTAGATTGTTTCGTAATTCGGCCGTGTCACTGTTTTGTCGCTGTTCCGTCGCTGTGTCTGTGTCGCCGGTGACGCAGGTTTGGTTGACAAGCTCCCTTGGCCGACCATATGGGGACGCCGGCTTTATTAGGGCGGGTAAATATTCATCGGGCTGTGAGTACGTAAATCTTTCCATGCGTTTTAATAGGGCCGGATTAGACGATGTAATAATGCCATGAAGACAATGTGCTTTAATATTCAACCTTGAATTAAATCTGGAATAAAGTGTTGCCTGTGAATGTGGGCTTCTTTTCTATGATTAGATATAGCTTTCTTAGTCGAGTATATCTATTTTGTTATATTGTATTGGTAATCCACTTCTACGGGTAGCTCGTCGTATCTACCTATTTTTTTATAGTAAAGGTATCTAGGTAAAGGTATCTTTAAGATTTTGTTTTCTTGTTTGAATGAATGAATGAAGTGGAAATTAACCCACTTCCCGACAACCGATCGAACTATCACCTTTGGTTGGCACTCATGCACACACGTATTTTTCTGAATTAAGATGAAATTCTATTTCGTAAAAAAAAAATTTTAGCCGTTTGTGCATCAAAGTTTACAGATGTCTAGTTTTTTTATCAATTTATATTCATACATTTTAACATTTTTAAATTAATGCATTTTTACATTATTAATTAATATGGCTCCTACAATCTAGCTTGAATCCATCAGTTTAATCAACAGAATAAATGTCGGTACTATTCAATTAGAATTTTTTTTCAAATATGTATTTAGTACCTACATGAAATACATGCTATACATTTGTAAAATGTTTTGACTCTCCAACTAGGAAGAATTTGGCTTAGGTGTTAGCGTTGTTGACTCCAGTCTCTGGGGAGGATGGTTCAATGGACATTCAAACCACAAAAATATAGTTTTAAAAGACAAAATTCACAGCAGTTAGAGCCAGTCCTTGGGGAGGAAGATTCAATGAAAATAATTAATGATTTGAGATGTGGGTTTGGGTATCGCCTCCCCGGGAACCATTTATTGGACAAGGTCACCCCGAATGGTTCTACCTCTACCTTTGGTGACTTAGCAGGGGTGCCCGAGTTCATCGGGTGAGGTGTGTTCAGCATGCGCCTATCCATCAGCTGCGTGGCGGGCCAGATCCGGGAAAGGTTGGTTAGGGGAGACCCTTTAACCTCTCCAACTGGTCTTTTGACCAATCGCATTGCGCCTCACTGGGATACACGCTGATGCCTAGATTCATACCCAACCCTCATAAATTTTACCTTCCCAGAACCTACTCTCCTTAAAAAAGCTCCCCAAACAGCATCCCAAAAGATGACATAGGCCCTAAGGGAAATTATTTAGCAATTCATACCCAGCTTTTTGTGAAACGCTATTTAGTTAATTGTAGGTACCTACACAAAATTGATGCTGTTGAAATGAGATCCCTGAGGCGTATGTGTGGTAAAACCATGTTTGATCGTGTGAGGAATGTGGAGATCCGCAAAGAGTGCAAGGCTGATGTAAGCGTAATGAGTAAGATTAAGAAAGGGACGCTTAGATGGTTTGGGCATGTAGAGCGAATGAGCGAAGATAGGAGTGTAAGGAGGATATATGATGCAAATGTGAATGGTAGCAGAAGTCGGGGACGCCCGAGGAAGACATGGCACGATCAAGTGAATCAGATACTCGAGTCGGGCCATGTCAAGAGTCAGAATAATAGAAGAGTATGTATGAGACGATGTATGAATGTGAATGAGGCAAGGAGTGTGTGCCAAGACCGAGTTGTTTGGCGGTCCGTCCTCTCTGCCTACCCCTGCGGGGAAACGGCGTGATGGTTAGTTAGTTAGTTAGTACACAAAATTGACGATATGAATGCCATTCGGTAAGTAATATTAGTGCAGTATACAAGTGTTCCTTCGTCAATTTGAATTAGTCCCGAATCTTCATCCCATCTCGTAACGCCATTTTATAACCTCCCATCGACATCTAAAAAAATAATAGTATTTGATCTTACACAATAATATATTTCCAAATGTGCAACACCGGTAGAATACGCTTTACAGTGCGTCCAGTACCCGGTGTGCAAATATCGATATAAATCTGCAGGACCGGCCCCCTTACACCACTAATCTCACATAACGTGTATATCTATATACAATATAATATGACGAAGGGTTCTGATTATGACGATGTCATGTCACCCGGGTTTCTGCTCGCGGTGATAATGTATGGCATATTCACTATTACATTTATCATACTCGCGTCATCGTCAGAGCGGCGGACTTAATTATGAATGGGCTACGGGGAAGCTTAATTGAGGTGAAATTGTAATCTAAATTTCGTTTAAGGGTAGGTACGAAATCACGTGCAAACTTGGAAAGCGGAGACCCGCGTGGTGTGCTGTTAAAATATTATGTTTTGCTGCTATGTTGCAGAATGTATTTTCATTACAAGTTGGGACCGTAATCACACAATTTTAAATTTCTCTTTTTTCGCTTTTTAAATTTAATATTGTACTTTTTACTATAATTATATTGTGGTATTAACACATTGTTATTTTTAGTATAGAAAACTTGTACGTAAAGATGTTGCGAGAGTGAGATTTCTTTCTTCGCTCATTCGCTCTACATATCCAAACCATCTAAGCGTCCCTTTCTTTATCTTACTCATTACGCTTACGTCAGCCTTGCACTCTTTGCGGATGTCCACATTTCTCACACAATCATAAATGGTTTTACCGGTTCCATGATATTTATAATGTAACCTAGTTTTTGTTTCATCTCTTTTCATGACACTGTATCACTTTTTGTAGGTGTGTTGAACTGTCATTTTGATGAGATACCCGGTCACCGGTTTTACCACACATACGCCCCAGGGATCTACCGTTTCGGCTTTTCAAATGTACAGATACTATCTTATTTAATAACATCTATATGTATATTTAATAACATCTATACGTTATTAAATAACGCTTGATTATAGATGTTTAGTTATAATAACGCTTGATTTGAATCGGAATGTGACAAGAATAATGTTAACAATATCGGAACCATGTACATATAATCAAAGCTATTTAACAATTTAATGTTTGGTTTGACAATATTTCAAGCATGCCAGTATCATCAATATTGGCCATTTTGCTCGTTGCATAATTGAACATTTAGCGGACAATGCCCCCGTCATTCTGATGGCCGCGCGGTCGACTTGTCGCCGGTAATGAACGTCAACATTTGGCAGTCGCGCACAATACATCTTCATAACCCATCCATCCATTCACCATACCTACCACCACCACCACCACGTCCACCTATCTGTCTAACTAAACTCACCTATCTGAACCTTAGCCCCGTCGGAACCAACCCGGAATGCCTCTGCCCGTGTGGACCAACATTTCAATTATTATTGTTAGTCTGAATTCTTGATAAAAAAATCAGTTATAATTGTTTTTAATAATAAGTATATGATGTGACGTTATACTCTCTATTATCTCTAATCTCTAATCTCTAAATAGTTTAAAATAAAGTCGTTATCCGCGTCTATCTGTTTGTGCGCTTAGTTCTAGACGGGGTTCATTTATAGAATTTCTTCCGGAAGGTTTACATATATAATACATGAATATTATTTTTATAGAAAGTAGAGAAAAGTCGATGTTTTTTAATCAAGTGGTAAAAAAATATTTTCGGGCGCTTACATTGTTAACGCTGGCTAAACCTTATGAGATTCTTCAAAAGTCTGCTGTGAAATATGTCTATCTCCTAAGGATAACCCCCAGCAAAGCCAGGTACACGTCAGCTAGTACTAAAATAAAGTCGCTACCATAGACATATGAATATTAGTAGACCTGCCCTAAGTGATTAAAAGCGTATTATCCCCACTCCCCATACCGGTTCCATTGGAGCCGGCTGGGCTCGCGTATGGCCTCAAGTGAAATTTGAAAACGTGACGTCATCATTCTTGTGCGAACTATGGTCGAGGCATCATCGGTTCATTTTACGAAATAACACGGCAAAATGTTGACTTGTGATATGAAAACTTGTAAAAATAGATGTGAAAAAGAGAATAAACCCAATTGTCGTATTACATTCCATAAGTAAGCATTATTTTACTTTATTTTAAGCTTATTCACACCGTATTATATGGATCAGTTTTAGAAACATATACTATCACATCACAATGTAGCGATTCTCAAGTGTGCTCATCGTTGTTTACTGGGGTAAGTAAATTATGAAACATTTGTGAAAGTGTCTTAACTAAATACTCTGAAACTAACTACGACTCTGAAAATAGAAGCTGCCTTACTTTGCCGAATTTGGACTTCGCAAATTAGTTCATAACGTGGCGAGTAATTTGCGCTCCCATGTAAAAATGTCTATTCATTCAAAAGCAGATTTTACTTTTAAGAAGTAAATGGTGATATTATAATGCGAGATGCCTATTTACTGTCAGATTGATTTATTGACGAATCACAGTCAGCTTTACCCCCTTCGTTCTTCAACAGTTGATTTTACCCCTCGCCATTATCTTCTCGTCTATTAATTCCTATGTCTGTGGTCGCTACTGATAGCTGACGCTGACGTCTGCATGTTTGTGTGCTTAGTTCTTCCAAACTACGCAAGGGATTTTGATAGGTTTTTAACCATCAATTATAAAATTTCTTCTGGAAGGTTTTTATGTATCTACATATATACATATATTTACATGAATTATTATATTTATTTGAAGTAGGGAAGAGTCGAGCAACGCCAGGTGCACGTCAGCTCCTTTAAAATAAAACAATAGTTGCAATAACTGGTCGGCAGTAGAATTTAAAAAAACAACCCTTAAAAATACAATTTTTATTAATTAGATGTTTTTTTAAATATATGTTTTTTGGTTTGTCTCAGGATCGAACTTTCCTTCCCAGGGACTGACTAAAATGAGTGAACCGCGCTATCACTCAAGGTAAATCCCAATTGGATTGTACCGATATTTATTTCGTACTATGATATTATATATATTATTATACTCATATGATGAAATTGAACGAACTCTAAACCTCTCTCCTTTGGAAGTCCGTCGGGAAAGAAATGACCTCATTTGCTTCTTCAAAATTATAAATGGTATTATTGATTCACCTACTCTACTGCAACTCATTCCCTTCAATATCCCTTCGCAAAGACTCAGAAATAATGAACTGCTCTTCCTCAACCATCATTCGACAAATTTTGGATATTATTCACCATTGTCCAGAGTGTGTAGACTGGTCAACTCAAGTCAAAACCTTAACTTTTTTGGGATAAGTCTAAATGATTTTTGCCAGTCGCTAAACAAGTGACGGAATATTAAGTGTCCTGTGGTCCTGACCCACGGCGTATTCTTGACTTGATTCGACTTGTCACTTTATTTTCTAATATTATATCTACCATATTTCTTTGCTTTCATGTACCTTTGTCTACTCCTATATTTTTCATTTTACTTTATTCGTGTTATTATTTTGTAATTTGGACGATGTCCGTTAATAAATAAATAAATAAATATTAACTGCTGTAAATTATCGCTGTAAGTAATCAACATTATTCGAGTGTCGTAAGACCCTGCGCACCTCCTGGTGTGGCGTTTTACACTATTGCCATGGTTCTCTCTTTTATTCAAGGTTGGTAGTGATCAGAGCAATCTCCACTCTCTAGGAACTGTACTCGCAGTTCGCACCATTCACTTAGGTGCATTTCCAAACCATGAGGTGACCTCTCTCCTACTCTACCGTGTTGATGATTTATGATAATCGTTGGAATATGAGACGAAGAATAACGTACTACTTTTCAATCATTTTATTAAATGAACAGGTACCTCATTTAATTCAATAACAATGATGTAATGAGAGAGTAATGAGTTAACGTTTAATATTGTTTACTTGTACAAAATTATGAAATTTGCTCTCAGTTACAACTTAGAACACTCGAGCATGTCAAAATATCGAACCTTTCACCCAGTGGCGTAGGAGTAGCGTGTGCTCTATGTTATATCCCCCCATAAGGGACAGTTGCTAAACATATTAAATTTGCATAGCTTTCTAGATAAGCTATCTTCAGCGGGCAACACTTATTAACCGTTAAAAAGTAATGATTGTTTTCTAATACTTAATTCAAATATCGAAACTAGGTAGTGATTTCTTTGATTGCAACGGACCGCGCCCGGTTAAAGTGGAAACCTTGCCCAGGGGTTCGCAAGTTCATCTCCCACGCCACTGCCGCTTCCCCCACCAAATGTAGATTTAATTAAACAGCGCATTAATCAAACTGCTACGCGGGCGGCAGGCGTTCAGTTTCGGGCGCAGCCTGCTCCCCGCCATCGGAGCCGACTCCCACCCCACCCACCACCACCCACCAGCTCCCACCCGCCCCATAATAGAGATGGATGGTATCGGTTTCATTGTGTAATCAGTTGTATGAAGTGTGATGATTGCTTTGAACTTTGGCTTTGCACTTGTCAATGTTTTGTCATTTAACCACATTAACACATCAGACGGCAACCTCTAAAAACGTTTTTGTTCACTTTTAAATGAGGAGTGTTGGTGATACATTTTTGGAATAATCGCAAGAGAATGGAATTAAAAGAAATGGAACTTTAGGTGAGACAATGATCAAGTTGATATATTATTTAAGGCGAAGCACTACGAAGTGAAAAATCATTTGATGTTTTGGATCGAAAATTTGATCGCTTAGAAACGTTTTAGATGCTTTAATTAAATACTGCGAGTACAACACATTATTACTTTTTAAATAATTGATCATTTTCTTTTTATAAGCCCAGAAAAAAAACTGATATTTGTGCACTTTTAGCGATGTTTTTTCTTGCATAAAACTGGCGGCTGGTGGTAAGCGGAAATTCAAGCCTTCTACATAAGGTGTGTTATTGTTAGCCGCCTGATTCCAAATTTTGCTACCTTTGTTTGGTTCAATGTATATATTCTCTTAATTGACGTAAGTGGTATTTACCATATCCGTAGTACTCTACGAAGAAGAACATTAGAAGTGCCTTCCACCGTCTTAGTACCTTTTGGTTCTAGACCATTTAGCTCGCGGCCTGTCTCTCTGACACTTGCCTGAAATTGTATAACGCCATCATAAACACAGTTTTGTATGGAAATATTCACCAAGTTTGGCTTATATCACGAAACACGCCCACGAGGCACTTCTTGTGTTATTCTTTATCCTATGACCATACCCCCCATTATTTTGATCTCAGGAAATTTGGTTGATTTTCTTCGAAATCCAAGAGTTTATCAACCATTTCAATTTAAAGTGCAAAACTTTATTCAATCAATGATAAATTTAATACAATGTAAAACAAGAACTAATTGTTGTTAGAAAGCTTGCTATTGTACACTGTATACATAAGGGGTGTGTTTAACCAAAATCCAAACTCTAAACTCTAAACTATCACCCCTTACAAAATGATCTATTTGGGTAGTACCTACGGTTGGATGGAAACACTATGTAAAACACGGGCGGAGACATCGCTTTTTGTCACCGACCACCGCCGTTCAAACAATCGAACTTGCTCTACAGTCTTCTGATGTCCGGATCATTAGGCTCTCCTCAAACAACTTCCCACAGCCTCTGTTGCTGATACTTAGTTCACCTACTTTGCAGATTGTGAGTAATTCATCTCAAAGTTGGATTTAATGAATCTCAACCCCCTCTTGCCCGTTTTGCCACCTCCGTCTTCTGCCGCCCGAATACCTCAACTCGGAAATCCTACCAAAAAGCATGCCGGCGATGCGAAACGCGAAGTTTTTGGACCATAGACGTTTTCTGAGGTAGAGCGGTAAATATTATTTAATAATAACCTCTGACAACGCGGGCAGTATTCAATCTCTAGTGGTAAGTCGTATTATAGCAGTATTGTGTAAATACCCACTCGGTAGTAAAAATATGTATAGTTTTAAGTCACTACTTATAAGTCACTAGCTAATAAACTTAGTTATAAATCACTTAAGTCACCAGTAATATATCAAGGTTGTAAGCCTTAGTGATAAGGAATTCGTTAAATGCATACATTAAGTTGTTAAGCGCCCTTGAGGTTATTTTCTCACGAACACGGCGCTATAAAAATGATCCAATCAACATTATTATTATTAATAATTGGCTAATTTTTAAGGTTTCTGAAATACGAAGGCGCTTACACATCCAGGAAAAAACAACTTTAAGCAACGATAAAAATATCTCATACAGGTTATATACAGGGTGTATCGGCACTAACCCGACAAACTTTAACCAGCTATTCCTTAGCACATTTGGAGTAAAAAATGTTATGGGCACTTTGCTGTCCGGTAGCATTTTTTTTTCAATTAAAAATAAAAAAAATTAAAATTTCCACACTACATCACTGTCATTGGCATTGCGTTTCGTGTTAAACAGCTGTTATAAGCAAGTATGTCAAAAAGCGTCTTCGCTCTTTCGCACACACTAAATAATAATAGTTAAAAATGAGACGAATGGTGCCGTGCTATTTCGTTGTGACTGAAAACGTGCGCCAATATAGGTACACACGTGCATTATTCAACGGAATTCGAATAAAATATTTGCCAGATGGGTTTTCAAACTCTGTCAAAGGATAAAACAGTGGTGACATGTGGTGAAAATATGAATAATAAATTTTTTATTAAAAAAAAACGTTACCGGACAGCAAAGTGCACATAAGATTTTTTACTCCAAATATGCTAAGGAATAGCTGGTTAAAGTTTGTCGGGTACGTGCCGATACACCCTGTATTATAATATACAGGGTGTATCGGCACGTACCCGACAAACTTTAACCAGCTATTCCTTAGCATATTTGGAGTAAAAAATCTTATGTGCACTTTGCTGTCCGGTAACGTTTTTTTTTAATAAAAAATTTATTATTCATATTTTCACCACATGTCACCACTGTTTTATCCTTTGATAAAGTTTGAAAACCCATCTGGCAAATATTTTATTCGAATTCCGTTGAATAATGCACGTGCGTACCTATATTGGCGCACGTTTACAGTCACAACGAAATAGCACGGCACCATTCGTCTCATTTTTAACTATTATTATTTAGTGTGTGCGAAAGAGCAAAGACGCTTTTTGACACACTTGCTTATAACAGCTGTTTAACACGAAACGCAATGCCAATGACAGTGATGTAGTGCGGAAATTTAAAAATTTTTTGTTTTTAATTGAAAAAAAAATGCTACCGGACAGCAAAGTGCCCATAACATTTTTTACTCCAAATGTGCTAAGGAATAGCTGGTTAAAGTTTGTCGGGTTAGTGCCGATACACCCTGTATATCTGATAATGTGATATTATTGGTTGTGAAAAAAAAAAAAGGCTTTGGAGGATAAACTTTCTTATAAAGTGATCAAAATAATATAATATATATTTGCCAAATTTTATGTATGTATTTTGGACTAGTTCTAAAAAATAACTTCTACTATTTTACCTATTTTTAAAAATTGGTTTTCCTTTCTACCGCCATGTTGTATGGAGGTGTCTTTAATGGACAAAACATTCAAAATTGGCGTTATTTTGATTAAAATTAACGGCATTTATTATTGATTCCAAACTTGATACAATTAATAAAATGTACAGTTTCTCGCTGTGTGAATACAATACCAACGAACTTTTAAAGTCAGATTTTGCTAATCATATAACAAAAGTTCAAAAAGCAACCGCAAGCGGCGTTTAGCGCTTTTGCGGTTGCCTCGTTCCTTTCCCATCGTGGTTCGTCTTGCGCAAATTTTGTCCTGTAACGCACCCTTACATATAAATCTTACTACAAACTTTCATGAATCGTTGACTTGCATGTATTATAATTAAAAGTCATCAAACGTCCGGTTTGCTGGCAATGAAAATTGAAATGAAATTGAAAATTGTATAATTTGGGAAGAAAATTCCAAGTGATGTTGTAATTTAATTGTCAGCCATGTTAGTAGGTCGAAGAATCACAGTATGCGCATCTCCCCAGTAGCTATATCTCTGCTCACCTCAAACGCGGTAAAACGCAGAGTAGGCAAATGAAAAGTTGGCAACTCGGAGGTAGGTTTGGTCTGGCCGTGTTTCCGAGTTTGAGTTTCTGAGATTCGAACTCCGCCAAAGTTTGTTTGACACTGACGATTTCTACCTTCCTTCTTGGAACCGTAAATGTGTTCATTTAGGCTAGGTTTGTGTTGGTTAATTTCCATGTGTACTCGTAGGTATTAGGTAACTTGGAATAAGGTCATCTTATTTATGGTTCTTAAGCATGTATTCATTATTTAAATGTGTCGGGTTCCCATCGGAATATATTAAAATATTGTCAGGTTATTTATAACCCGAGAATATGTGTCTTTCTTAAAAAATAATAATATTGCTTGTAGTAATACTTTTTCTAGTGTTAGAAAATCGATGTGGTGAAATATGAACCAGAAAAACTCGAACATTGAACTCTGGCATCATACATTTGCACAGCTATTTCAGTCCAGAATTTATAAGTCAACGCAACAATTCTCAGTTCATAGCGTCATCTTCATATATATGTTAAATTCCATTAAACTAAAACAATATCAGATATATTTCGTAATAGTAGTATTGAATCAAAACTGCTTTTTGAAAGTATTTATTTTATTTTTTCTTTATTCTCAACATGATGGCAATATTCTATCTTGTCACTTGATATCTGCATGTACCAGTTTATCAGGTAGGTACATAGGACTTAGGTGTTATTTGCAAGTTGGCACGATCGGGTCCACAAGGTCCCAGTTGCTCGTCAGATGAGGGTATAAGCTCCCGGAGAATAGGATGACTGACACTTTCTCCTTATTCTCTACCCACCCCACCCCCACCAACCCACCCCCACGTCCGCAACAAAACAACACACACGCCCGACCGATATACGAAAGGTAAGTACGGAATATTCAGGCGTCACCAAAATGTATCCATATATATTTTTTAAATTCATAGAATAGTGTTGCAACTCCAGGTTTGTCTATAACTATTTAAACAAAACGCCGCCGGTTCAGCAAAATGAATGATTCTGGGCCACGATCCTGTGTTGGCAATTGTATTTATCCAGGTCTCATTCCCTGCGTTATCAACAGCTTTATTTGTTACCGGTGCCATAATATATATGGGTAACCTTTGAAACTACTATCTAAGATATCATAATTAGAAATAAAAAAATTAGACTTCACTTGATTTGAAATCGGTGACGTTTCAATCAACCAATCGAGTAAACCTACAGAACTCTAGACGCGTCGTAAATAAACTTAAAGTTTAACTGATTGCAGACCAACAAATATTATTGTCGTTCGCGTGATATCACTGAAGGTAAAAGGTCACGAAATATTCTTAAATTTTATTTTTGTTTTTTAAACATTTCAGGGTTACGAATAACCTAACAATATTTGAAAAAATTCTACTACCATCATTATAAGCAGAACATGTTGTGTGTCCAATAATGCACTGAGAAAATGAAATATTGTTAATTTATTAAAAATCTAGTCAATTTTTTTCGTTTTTTTGTTAAAAATGGGAATACTAATAAAACATGGTTGGACAAACTTCATAACAAACTATCAGTAAAGCACACGTATTTTATGAGGATATCGGAACACGTGTTCTCCAAAATAATAATGTGTTCGCATCTCGTCCATTACATTTATTCGGACAAGGGCACATACATGAACACGTGTTCTGATATGAGATGAATGACTAATATTTTATTGGGAAATGATAATGCAGTCACATTTTTAACAGTATCTTGAATAAAAAAAGCCGTACTCATTTTTCTCCATGTGGAGGACTTAGCTAACAGAGGATTGAACCCTCGACGCATTTATAGGAACATAACAAACTTTGACAATTTCAGCGATATCGGTCGACCACTTTTCGAGTTTTGCGATCGCATACATACGCAGGCTGATTTTTTTTTAAATATTAAGATGATTTTCATAGCAGTCACTTAGGCATGTTTAATAATAAATTATTCCTATTAATTGTTTCCGATCACTGCGACAGGATAGAATGGTAGTTTCAAGTAAATATACGTGTAGGTCGGTTGGACACAGACGCCGAAGGGATCCGACCTAATGGCCAAATCCATCAATCAGGCCTTTGTGTAGAGGACCATCCACTATCTACTTGTTGAAATTTGTTTCAGATCGATTTTATTGCCAGGGAAAGTTGCGCCGGAGAGTGGAGGATAAATAGACGATGGAAGGAAGTATGAACGTACATTAAATGCAAGGAACTGAGATGGCAACGAAGATTTACTGGAAAGACAATGTTATATTTACGTTCTGTTACCATCCTTGTACTGTGAATACGTGTTCATGCACCTTGTATCTGCCTTGATCATATATAATGACTAAATGCGATAATATTAGGATTTTTATGAACCACGTGTTCCGACATCGTGAAAAGTTTATCAGGAAATCTATCAATTCATCCGTTAAAAGCCTTCAATCCCGTTTTTTACCGGATTGCGATCAATAAGATTCCAAAGGATGTAAAAAGCGAATAAACCCGCACAACTTAAACCAAAAAAAATGGTTAATGGATCAAGATTTTCTATATTGATATTGTTTATAAATACATTAGTGTCCATTAATTGTATGCATTTAATAGTATAAATATGCCTACGAGAGTGTGGCAAAGCTTAATGCTAAATCACTATTTTGATTAATCTTTATAACGAATTGGTTTACATTGTGAATACCAAAAAATTTACTTAGATAAATTGGTTTTCCTATCGTTTCGCTTTAGTAGATACAAATAAAAAATAAATTACTCAAAAAAAATGTAATCTACTAAAAAATATATTTTTTCAATACAAATGTATGAACGCGTAAACAAGTTTTAAAAATACAGTATTATAGCTAAGATTATCTGTGACAGTTTCACTTGATTAACTTTTTTGCTTTCTTATAAAATTATTTACAAAATAAATAAAAACCAGTTTTGTGCTTGAAATCGAATGTTTCTAGACTCCGTTTGTCAAGCGATTGTAATGCCTATTACCTACAATATAAGGTATACCAAGAATATACACATTTATGGCTTGTAGCTTGTGTGCCTATGAGTGACTGTGTTATATCTATTTACCTATGTATTTTATGTATTTGTATTGCAGTTACTTGAAATGTTATTCTTTTGATCTATTTTTCTATATTGTGGCTTCTCACCTGCTGACAATCTGCTTTAGATGAACATATTATTTATTTGAAATTCAATCCTCCATTTGCAAACTCCGCGCACGCGCATCGAATCTTCCAGTTTGTTGTAGCAACCGGTTCCACCGACCTGTTCCAATACGCTCAACAACAATGATGAATATCAATTCACCTGCAGCATTATTATTATGTGTTGTATGTGCTAGAAGCAACCACTGCGGGACAAGTGCCACCACCTCCGTCGTGACTGGGTCCGCCCATGCTTGAAACTTGTTTTTAAGTGGCTGCCTCTGTTAGGTATTATTTCGTTTGGTGATTGCCCGGTGGGGGCGGAGACAGGTGCATGTACGCCCATGGCGATACTGACATTGCACCTGTAGAGCTGAGAATTAGTGATTTTTATTTTTGTACATATTCAAGTTTTAACTGGGAAGGTGAGCAGCGAATGCTTTGTTCAGCTTAGTGGTTGGACGGTGGGGGCGGTGTATGTGCGCATATGGCGATACGAAAATTATACAACAAGTTTTGAAAGCGTTCACTAATGTAAAAATGATAAACTAAATATGAAACAATATTGTTATAATATGTAACAGTAACATAAAATAAAAAGAAACCAAAACAATACCATATGGCAAATCACTAAACGACTTTACCTACGTCACTATCATTTGTAGGATTCAGCTAAGTGCTGGTGTAGATTACACTTTTTTTACGTTAACCTCACACAGGAGGCCCTGAAGAAAAGAATTTCAATCAGTACATATATCATATTTGGGGATGCTGTGTGGAGGGTATTTAAGGAAATGAAGTTCTGGGAATGAAGAAGGTATGAGGTTTGGGCAGGAATCTAGGGATTAGTGTGTTCAGGAGTGACGGATGAATTGATATATTCCTCTCACTGCGGCGGAAGGCGATGGGTCGAAAGACCAGTTGGAGAGCTCAAAGGGTCTTCCCAAACCAGCCTCTCCCGATCTGGAACGCCATGAAGCCCAAACGTGCCTCCCGAATTGATACTTAAATCTATAAATGGAGTCAGTACATATATCAATAGCACCCCCAAATTTGTTTCCCAGATCATGCATCCTCTTGGTTTAGTGAGTGTGTCTGATAGTTGTCTGTGTAGGTACGTGTTGCAGAAGAATGCTACATTTTGTGATGTTTTACTAGTTGGTACATGGAATTTAATAGTGGCGACGATGGCAGGGTTGTCAGTTAAGTTTTAATGATTATGTACCTATTGAAATTACGCCTGGTAGGATTCTGGTTCTGTGTAATCAAATTTTAACTGGCGAGGTAATCAGCGATAGTGGGAGAAGAATTATTGAAAACAACAATTTTTTTACTAATTATTTGGGGGTATTTATTTTGCAAAACCCATCGAAAATTTCCACCTGAATGAAATTAACTTGTGATCAGTTGTCAAGCATAATAGCCTGTCCAGCTGACCATGCTGACGACACACCCCAAACTTGAAAGGCTGACTAGAGTACAGCCTGGGCGGGCGATGTCACATGATCAAGTCAGTGCCATCGATCAACGACAGTTTGCAAATTGCAGCGATTGTTGTTGTTGCTCGTTTTTTTATGTGTGTTGTTTTACCACAATCCTTATAAAGGAACAAAGTGATACTATTTGTACTCTAGTCGGCCTTGCCAACCTTAGTTATAGACAACAATTATTATTGAGAATTTTTATTTTACGATTGATATTTCCAAAACCCATAGTACCTAAATTAATTTTATGTCTTTAAAAGATTTCAGGCCTTATCAAAATGAGATATTACATTTCTTCTTTATTTCGAAGACGAGATTTGACGACCAATATTAATCTTTTGGTTCAAATGCCCTCGTGCGTCGTGGAAATGGTTCAATTGAAAAAAGAATTCAAAGGGTTTGAACGAATAAACTTAGTACATCTTAAACAAATTAAATGTCGGATGTCATTGGTAAAAAATAGAATAAAAAATGAAAGGTTCGGTCATGATTTTACTCTTAACCGAACTGAAAATCCCCAGAAGTGTGATGTATTCCGATTTTTTCATAAAGTCACCTTTTTACAAGACCTTTTAACTCCCAGCCCCCCCCCCCAGACAGTCATATGAAATTGATTATCGATTCAAGAAAGATTTTACGAAATTTCAAAAATTTTCATCAATTTCACCAGAAGTAAGGGAAAATTAACCTTACTTCGCCGGACACGACCACATCACACTTCTATCGGTTTCTCATCGGTAATTCACCTACTATAAAAAAATAAACACTGCGAATAGATTTCTTATTATTTGCAGGACTCTTGTGAGGGTCATGTTAAATAATTCCTTGTTCAAAGGTTGGAGAGGGAATTTATTTATAGTTTGAAATTATTTATTAACATCCACAGTTGCCCAATGAATATTGCTCACTGTATTCTAACACTCGAGTGCCTAATGGATATTGCTCACTGTATTCTAACATTCATAGGTGCCTAATGGATATTGCTCACTGTATTCTAATATTCATATATGCCTAATGGATATTGCTCACTGTATTCTAATATTCATATATGCCTAATGGATATTGCTCACTGTATTCTAATATTCATATATGCCTAATGGATATTGCTCACTGTATTCTAATATTCATATATGCCTAATGGATATTGCTCACTGTATTCTAACATTCATAGGTGCCTAATGGATATTGCCCACTGTATTCTAATATTCATATATGCCTAATGGATATTGCTCACTGTATTCTAATATTCATATATGCCTAATGGATATTGCTCACTGTATTCTAATATTCATAGTTGCCTAATGGATATTGCTCACTGTATTATAAGCATACTACTTTCAGCTTTTATATGAGCACTCTTTCTATCAACACTATATAAATACATTTGCTCATTACAGAATTTAAGCATAAGCATTCTTTCTATCAACACTATATAAATTAATTTGCTCCATTCGCTTTGTAGTTGTACAATATATATTTGCCCATTACAAAATTATCGATATCCACGAATTTAAAGAATCCACATTTACTCTGGCCCGATACTGTAAACATTACATAATTAACCGTACACCCACTACATTTTATAACATTGCTTATTCATCTCGTCGACTAAATGTCTCACATTCAGGGTTTGTTATATCGATATTTACTTCCCGGCTTCACCCGAGTTACAAAACTCTTTTTCTCATTTTGAAATCTTGGAACAAAGAATTTGGATTCGTACATCGCGATTAAAATTATGTAGTTGCGTTGAAAAAATACTGCATTTGAAGACACTACGGCTCACATTATGAGTTAGATTTACGACTGCTTTGGACTACAAAGCATGTTTCTTTTTTGTTGTTGTGAATACGCAATAATACAAGAGTCCCAACTGATCCAACTGTCCAGATTCAGGGGGAATATGGTATGTTGTGAGGCTGAAGGAATTAGGAAGAAGAGATAGAGAAAAGAAACGGGAGGCGCTTAGCTAAATGATTATTTCCCTCAGGGATTATGTATTGTCATCGTTTTGAGGAGAGGAATTAGTGAGGAAACAAACAGGTTGGCAAATCGTTCCACAGCCGAGCTGTTGAACTCAAGAATGAGTCGAAGAAACGACCCGTTATCTTGTGACATATGTCAACCGTGTACACAAGTTGGGATATTCAGATATGGTTACCATCACAGACATAGGAATTAATAGACGAGAAGATAATGGCGAGGGGTAAAATCAACTGTTGAAGAACGAAGGGAGTGAAGCTGACTGTGATTCGTCAATAAATCAATCTGACAGTAAATAGGCATCTCGCATTATAATATCACCATTTACTTCTTAAAAGTAAAATCTGCTTTTGAATGAATAGACATTTTTACATGGGAGCGCAAATTACTCGCCACGTTATGAACAAATTTGCGAAGTCCAAATTCGGCAAAAAAATTCGGTTCCATTTTCAGAGTCGAATATTTCGTTCGTAGTATTTAGTTAAGACACTTTTATAAATGTTCATAATTTACTTCCCAGCAACCAACCAGCTTTGTGTTTCGCGTCCAGACGTTTCTCGATGTGATAGTAACAACTGATTCATATTATACGATGTGAATATGCTTAAAATAAAGTAAAATAATGCTTATATATGGAATGTAATACGACAATTGGGTTTATTCTCTTTTTCACATCTATTTTTACAAGTTTTCATAGTACAAGTCAACATTTTCGTAAAATGAACCGATGATGCCTCGACCATAGTTCGCACAAGAATGATGACGTCACGTTTTCAAATTTCACTTGAGGCCATACGCGAGCACAGCCGGCTCCAATGGAACCGGTATGGGGAGTGGGGATAATACGCTTTTAATCACTTAGGGCAGGTCTACTAATATTCATATGTCTATGGTTACCATACACGGCCAAAGCCATCTGTACTGGACGCTCACGCCAGTGACGTTGACGTCTTCCTCTTAACGGTAAGGATTTGCAAGGACAACTGACTGATTGTGCCAGATACTTCCCTAGTACAGTGTCTACAGTTGTTAATAGGGTTAGTTATTCATACACGAATACATTTTAATTAATTATTAAGATCCCACGGTTTGTCATGCAAGTAATTCAACCTTGTGAGGGCAACATAGCACGTGTACGGTGATATAGATTTTGTCGAGACGAGTCCTCGTAGAAATATTCGAGAACAAATAAACAATTTTAGTATAATATCTGATAATCTCCTGTCTGAAACACCTTCATCTTAAGCAAAGTTTCGATTCTGAATGGTGCTCTTTTACCGGGGCGATACTGAGCAGAGATCTCTTACAAAAGCGATCCGAATGATGTCGGCCACTTTGCACCTTATGTGTTCGGAGAGTATCTCACTCTGAAATGAATGAAATGGTGTATCAAGAATATTTAGAAAATGTATATTTTTTTAATTTCATATACCTAATACTTTACTTTGCTGACTATTCAATTGACAAAACGTTTGAATAAGATAACGAGTCTTTTGTCAGATTCCCAAAGCAAAGTATCGATTATAAAGGGCGGCCAGAATTGGTTATTAAACAATACATCAGTAAATAAAGTACCCTTTACCTTTCATAATATAGATTACCCGCGTAACCCTATATTTCATGTTTATTGCGTTTCAGCATTCGGCTCGCAGTACGTTTACTTACGGCTGAGCTAATAACGCCGAAATGGCTGAAACTGTATTTAGTATTTTACATCCCTTGTAATATATTATATAATACTTTATATTAGATTCATAGACCACCTTACACGAAGCTAAGGAAGGGGTTTTTCCAAATTCAAGTTAGTACCCGATCTTTTTCGGATATTTACACGACGTTTTATAATTTTATTTTTATTTTTTATTGGACAATCTTTTTTCATCCGTTTAGCTCATCGACAGATTGTTTAAAACACGTCTTGGGTAGTGAAGAATAAATACAGCTGTTGAATAAGAATGCATTTGTTTTTCTCAGGCAGCTAATTTTCTCGCGAATAAGCTATGGCGAATTGAAATTAGTAGGGCTTTTTCTATAGTTTGAAGGCTCGCAACGTCATTTATACCATAAATGGTTGTGAAAGAATGTCAATGATGAAAAAATTCCCCTTAAGTCACGGGACAGGTGGTGATTCCATCATCTCTGTTCTCGTTGTGGTTCAAGTGTTATATCTGAGACATTTCTTTCATTTTTTAAATTAAAAATGGTAATGAAATACGTAAAATCTCGCCCACCCGCTCTTCCCACCTTCTAGAGCAGAATTTTTGTACTTCTTGATGAATGTTAAACATTTGACGTTAAAAATAAGATGTAAATTACTGTCTACGTCTGATTTCGAAAAAGCCTGTTTGAAGCCCGTGCAATGCCGGGGATTTCAGCTATTAAACTATAAAACTAAGATTTTTTTAAACATTTTAACAATATATTTTGGTTTTCGTTTTGATCAGATCCAAACCCTCTATTTAAAATGTGATTCTTGTGGTTACGCGGAGAAAAATGAGTGCGGTTATTTTTTTAATCACGCTACTATTAAAATGGTGATTACACGAACATTTCCTAATAAATTAACAATATTTAATATCAATAAGTTTTCTCCGCGTAAAACTGAATATCTAGGTCATCCCAATCTTCTTCTGCCAAATACGCAAAAAACCCAAAAAATAATATCCCGACTAAAAATTGTACACACAATAATTATTAACACCTTGCTGAATTTTGCTTTTTTTGTAAGTCCAACCACTCACACACGCGCAGCCTCGTCGTAACGCTGAGCTAAATCCAAAGGTGAGGTGAGAAGGTGTGGGTAACTGGGTATGTTGGTTTCTGGCAGTGGCGTTTCGTGGTTAAAGCGATTTAAAAAAGGAAAGAATTCCGGTTTAGCAACCTTTTCTTCTTCATCCGAAATATTATGTGTGAAGAGTTGGGCATTCGATATAATATTGTATTAAGACAAGTGTTAGCTAATACGAGAAAAGTCAAAAGTTCGTAATTCAGATGGAATTTATTTTGTTACAACAATAACTATAAAGGCGGATAATACTTAAAAAAAAGCATTTGTTACTTGTAAGGCGAAACTTTATAGAGGTTTTTAATTCAAAAAGCCACGATAAATCTAAATTTACAAAAAAGGTAATCTAGTACCTTTTCGAAATAACGTAAACTTCAAACACTACAGCAATATTAACAGCATTTATGCAATGTAATACAAAAAAAAATATTTGCCTCATCGCTGTGCACCCAAATAGCGAATTTTGACTCTGACGCATGTTTCGGCACCATTCGAAACCGTATTTATGTTGTACGAAATATATCTCGCACATTCCATAGGTGCGCTCCGGGATCCGCACATATGAAGCCGCGCGCCGTGTTCCTATCGTTGAATTTTTTTAAACTGTATATAGTCTTGGCGCGACCAGGGAGTAAGTAGTGGCGCGCTGTTCAAACTGTAGTAGAATATTATAAATGATTATAATCCAACTTTATCGATTCTCTTTCGCTGTATTTGTTCTTTGGGAGCTCAGTGCACAATCGCTTAATAGAGAAAACCGCCACTGGTAACTGGGTAGGTTGGTATCTGAGTTGGCCCCGTATTATTACTACCCCGCTAGGCCCCGAAGGCTGCCCGAATTACGGTGAGATTTATTATTTATTTGCCAACGGTTAATAATATTTAGATTGCCGTAGCAGGCACCGCCGCCAGCTTGTGCAAAAGTAGATTAGGATTTGAAAATATATTTTTTCGGAGTATTTTTTTAATTTTTAAATAATGAAGTTTGTATTGTTTCGCGCAAGTCAGCGGTGCTAAAGGTTAATGGGTTACGGGGCCAGATTTAAAGCCGAAAACAACCTGTAAAAATTTTCGTAATGAAATAAATTCTTCGCATTTTTTCGTCGTTTTCATAACGGAAAGCCACAAATTGCTTCGAACTGAACTGTTTTTCCCTCACTTAATATTAAGTTTAGCCAAAAAATCTAATACCTTTTCGTGTATGATATAGTATGATGACTGACTTTAATTTATAATGTAGATTTCCTCGTTTCTTTTGCTGTTGTGGGTTTTGAATAGGCTTTGGTGCGGAAACAAAAGCCAGCCAAAAAACTCGTAGGCCCTAGATAGGCCAATGAAATTGTAAAAGTTGTAATTGAAAAAAAAATCGTACTTTGAAAATGTTTGATCAATTTATTTATTTAATAGTTTACTACCTACACTCTTTCTCCAATATGAATTTCTCACAAGAATCCGCTCACAAATGCTGACAACCGTCTGAAGACAATGACTCTTTTGCATCTACAATTGCGGTATGTAGGTTGTTAAGCTATAGGGAGTGGATAAGGGAAGGGAGATTGGGAAGAGAAACGTAAGGAAGTACATGGTTTTACATATCTGGTCACCAAACACGGCTAAAGCCATTTCAAGCTACTTTTAGAATTCGGATGGTGGTCATCTTTCATCAGGGCGATACAGAGAGTATTTTCCACTTTGGAACTTGCCGCAAATATACTTTCTTATTATTATTTGATATGAATATGAGCGCATTTAGTCCTGTGTCATGGCGTTAAGCATTATTAGGTAGAACTGTACTAATACAGTAGCAGCTCGGTGTGCGTGGGTCCGCGTAGCACTAATCGATCCAGACCTTAATAGAGGTCTAATGAATTTCCGCAAAGATTATACTGTATTGTATACAGCGTCGTACCGCTGCTTTACTGCCATTATAATATTGTACCCCCCTCCCCCCCCCACACACACACAGAAGGCTCATACAGCAGGCATGTAGAACCTTTACATGGAATGGAATTTTTATAGAATGTAAAATCATTGTTCGGAAAGCATTACAAGGAATACTCAAGCCAAAAATGTGTATATTATTAATGTGCCTTATATCACCACGGATGTAAGTAACGGGCATAACAATCGCTTTGCAAACGAGTCGGAAACGGTCGATTTTAGCGCAAAAGTTGTCCTTATTTGATTTTGTGAGAAAGAATGAAGGTTAATCAAGGGAAACTGTCACAAATAATCGTATCCAAAAGATGTTTCTTATATGCGTTCATCAATCAATACATGTACATTTCTATTGGTAAAAAAAAACAATTTTTTTTAGTACTTCACGCTTATATTTTTTAAAGGAATCAAAAAAATTCTACTCAAGCGAAACGAAAGGAAAAGTTTCAATTTATCCGATGAATATTTTTGGTATTCATAATGTAAACCAATTTGTTAACATATTAATCGAAAATAGTGATTTCACATTATGCAATCTTATAGCCACAGATACACATTTTCTCATTTCGACACATGCCTGTAAACTAGAATGAAAATGTACACAATTCATGTTTATAAATTATAAAATCCGTTTATTGGAGCAGAAAAAACTCGTGAGCTCTTGCGTCATGAAAAATGAACTATTTTCTTTGGGTTTTGTCAGGAATTGAAGTACAATAATTCAATATTGGATAAAATGCATACACGGAGAAAAATGAATACGGCTGATTTATTAAAATCCTGTTAACAACAGGATTGCGGGCTGTTTCCTTATAAACTTTTAGTACATTCATAATATATTGGAACACGTGTTCATGAACCTGCGTTTTTCCTGATGATATACAATTACAAAATACGAATATATTAGAATTTTTATTAACACGTGTTCTGACGTCGCGATAAAAAATTCGTGAAAATTTATTAGGAATCCTGTCACTTCAATCGTTTAAGGCCTGCAATCCCGTTTTAAACGGTATTACGAATAATTTGAAGAGATTCTTAATACAATAACAATCATTTAAATGAGTAAGTTTTGTCCGTGTCCCTCTTACCTATTGTAAATCGTTTAGCATTATTTTTTCGGTGTTTTAAACTCTCGTCACATATTTTGAAGACCATCAAATTGAATACTGTGACAAGAGTTTGAAACAACCATAATATATGTTAGTTTTGAATAATCAACAGCCGGTTCGCGACACCTACTAAAAGGTGAACATCACACAGAAGAAGTAGGTACCTAGTACCCATACAAATACCGCATACAACAGTCGGTCCATAATCGTTAAATCCGCTAAGCCCAGCCACAGCCCACTATGTGTTAGCGACTCCGAACGGATATATCCAAACATAATGGGTTAAGGTAGCTAAGAGCCAGGTGTGAAAATATTACCAACAAACAAACACAACAAAATAATGGAAAACATTAAGATTTACTTAGTTGGTTCGTCGCAAACTTTCTCTTGACACACACATATTCATGTCATATACTGGTTTTTCTTGACTCTTAAAATGACCCGATTCGAAAACCTTTTTGATTTACTTGATCGAATCTTCCTCGGGCGTCCTTGACTTACTCTGCCACTCATTTTCGCGTCATATATTCTGCTGGCACTGCTTTCTCCGTTAGTCTGCTTGCTCTAGATACATATAAAAAATACGCTTACATTTGTAATGCATTTGCCTCAGCGATTTTATTTCTTTGTAGGCCAAAAATGGATTTCTTTGAACGATCAGTTAGTTATATGAGCGTTTTGCTAATTTAGAAGCAACTTCATATCAATATTATGTAGCCTTTGTTCTTAAGAATTTATACCAACATGTTTATAGATCTTCCAAATATTATTGTTATTTCAACCCACTAATATTACATTTGGTCACACAAAATCTATACGACGCGATTCGACTTGTGAATCACCTATGACCGCTTACTGCGTGCTTATACCACCCGCATTCTGCCATGCGTATATTAATATTGTTTCCTGGTATCCCCGATATATACATAATACTATGCAATACGGGATACAGGATTACTCGACCCGTATTGTGCCTATTCCTGTAAAACCGCATTATTAACGCCGTCCCGGATTTGCGTTGATTTCCTGTATTATAAATATTTGTATATCTAGCGCGGTTGTCATTGCTTTTTCTTATGACTCCTAGTAATGATTTTAAATTTATAGTAATAATTCATTTCGGGAGGTTATGCAGGGGTGGTAGTGCAATCTATACAGGGTGTCCGGAAACTCGTAGTACAAGCGGGAAACTGGTGAATCTACATCACATATGGAGTCGATTTTGTAGTATATTTTTTTTATTTGAGCTTTCGTTATCGAGTAAATCGAGTTAGAAGTTGATTTTTTTTTAATCAAATTCTTATAAATTATTACTGAAGATCAAAGTACCCAACTAATTAAAACTATTTGAAAGTAAAACAAATGAAGAAACTCGGATTTGAAGCATTATTTTGAAATCACCCTTCATTTAATCCGGTGTAATCATAAAATATTTCTGCTCTGCAGGGTTAAAACATCTGTTGTTCAACCCTAAACACCAGAAAAAACTTTAACCCAAAAATAGCCGAAAAATATTTTTTTTTGGTTTTTTTTTTGTGAAAATGCTCAAATCAAAAAACTTTATGTTTATTTGGGTTCCCCATGTGGTGTAGATTCTCCAGTTTCCCGCTTGTACTACGAGTTTCCGGACACCGTGTATATGTAAAAATCTGTTGTTTCTTTGTTTCTCCCGTACGCGTTCCTATACCATTCATCTGATTGCGATGAAAATTTCAAAGTTTGTTCTTATTAGTGCCATGAGTGTTAAGAGATTGGTGGAAGACTTAACGCATTATCTTTGAATTTGGTGTACAATAATGAATGGTAGAAATAGTCGGGGACCTCCGAAGAAGACTGAACGCGTTATATCTCCACTGGAATGAGATACGGAGTCGATGCAATTAAGTTTTTTTAACAGTAACAATGCAGATTTCATGAAACTACAAAAGGTAAATGATATAAAAAAATCGGTAACGCTCGAGGAAAACATTAATCAAATAATTGATTGTGGTCAAATGAGGCTCACCCGTTGAACAAAGAAAGGGGTCTAAGGAAAATGTATGAAGAAAATATGTCACGATGAAATTAATCAAATATTTATGTGTAGTTAAATAGGGCGTATGTGATATACAGAAGAAAAAGTGTAAGGATAATGATGGCCTGGAAGTGCATAGTAGAAGAAGTCGAGGACGCTCGAGGAAGACATGACTCGTCCATGGCATGGCAAGATCAAATCCAAAAAGTAAACTCCTATACTTCTCTGTTCAGATAGAGAAACAGCGTTTAACATCTTTTACGTCCAACATCCACAATCTATATAATATAGGTAAATATAAACACAGCCGTATTCGAATGCAACTTTGTGTCAAAATTTCAAAGCAATCTGTGAAGAACCTTCGGAGATTTAAGCTTTTGAACAAACGAACATTTATATTTATATAGAAGATTTGTTACACTCTGTGGTTCAAGGAAGTTTAAATTTTAATCCAAACAAAATGTAATATTTTCGCAGAATGACTATTTGGGACCTCGGGTTTAACCAGTCAATTACCCATACACGCACATGCTTATTTTGTATGCATGTGCCGCGTAATAATTACGAATCGTATTACAAATATATTTCGAGTAAACAAATAATGTTTTGAAGCATAAATTAGAGTATTGTAAGCATTTCGCAGTTAGTCCGTCAGTGATTGTTTGCGGAGAACTGCTTATTTGCCAGATAGGCCTTTGCTTTGCAAATAATACATTTGTGCTAATGTGATTTATTTGAATAGTGCATAAGTTTTAGTGCAAGTGTTTATTATCTGCTCGTTGGTGCATTTAGTGTAATATTGCGGATATTGTGTTCTGCTTAGCTAGGGCCGGCTCTGAGCCAAACGGCGCCTGTCGCGAGTAAAATTTTGACGCCCTTTGTCAAAACCAGTGGACGCCTATGTAGGTGATCACTGTAATCAATAATATTCGGCCGATTTGTGTTTTGTGTAGCGCTGTTTTTGAGAACTCATCTCATCTCAAGGGCGATGTTTTAGGACTGTTAGATGTTAGGTATTATTAGCGCTTTGACAAATCGGCGCTCGGAGCTGACTGCTCCAATTGCGCCCGCATTAGGCCGGCCCTGCGTCCATATCTTCCATCTTCTTCTTAACTTCTTCTTAACTTCTTCTCATCTTCTTCTACCATTCACATTCGTGTCATATATTCTCGTTAAACTCACTTCTTCGTTCATTCGCTCTACATATCCAAACCATCCTACCCATCTCATCATTAACTTTGTACCTACTAATCGAATGCTACCTATTGTTATCTAACACTTGGAATTAGAGCTAATTTGTTTGCTTTTGGGAAAAACTCATATGGTCTCATCGAAATCGTTGAATCTCCTTTACTGTAATAGTGAGAAATATGATGTAAACGGTATTAAAAAGAATAGCACCACGCTTTATATTCGAATCTAAAATTTAATCACAGAAGAATTAAAATTGTGCACGTTTATGAATCTCAAGGTTCTGAGCGCAATTTGAAAAAAAAAAGAAACATTGTTAATTTTATATCAATTATTTTAAATGAAACGGTACAAAGTGAGGTGACGGTAACGTTTCTAATACATTTGTCTAATAAAATGAGTGTTTTTTATATGTTTTTTCGTTATTAGTAATTTCAGTTACAAAAACGTAATGTGAGCCATTTTGAATGTTTTTTATGTTCGCATTGAAATTATTTTTATTTATAATAAATTTTAACGCGTATTTTATCACCTTTAAAAAGCAGTTTGTAGTTTTCGGATTCGTTCAGATATATTCCATTTATTTTGATTTTGTTGCAAATCGTTAATACTTCGACCTTATGCCAAAATATAGCAGAGGTCCGAGGAGCTAAAGTTGTGAAGCCAATATCTCGCAAGCCGAGCTTAAAAAGCAACTGAAATACCTGCCCAATCTCCGTCAGTTCACAGGTTGTCATTTGAATCACGGTACTGCCTCTGCACAGCAGCACGTAGTTTTAAATACATACTAGAAGAAAATAAATGGTGTATTCTCACTTCTTGATAGCCAGCTTAGCAAGCAATCTTTAAAGTCTGATTTACTAAAACTTCTCGGCCGTTGGTAAATAAGCACTAGTTGATTCTCACAGCCTCCGTCTGCCCCGCCTCCGCCTGGGCCGAGTGAGTAATGCGTGGCACTTCCATCATTCCAATGAAATACACAGTATGAGTCAGAGAGATATATACGATCGAAGTGATGGTACATTATCTGTATCACTCAAGTAATTGGAAAGTTCACCCCTACTGCTTGTAAAATCCATAAACCTCCCCCTTCCACCACCTACAATATGCTTTTATTTCTATACAGCGTGCTTCAAATTTAAGCTATAGGTATATTGTTTCAAATATTAATGATTTTTTTTTCTATTGTTTCAGGAATCAACTGGCAGTTTATGAAGCAATGACTGCACTGGTCAGAACATGCAGCGCTGACACGATGGTAGATATCTGAAAAGAGGTGTTTGAAAGACCTGGACACTAAACACGGTAGCGGTTTGGAGACAATCGCCACTTTGGTACAAGAAACTGCAGGCAGACGAGCAATGGGTAGGTTCAGCCGAAACGAGTTCTTGAACCCGAGTGCTTTGCGGGAAGTGGATTCCACTCCTACTCCTTTATCAAATTAACTACTCCAAGAGAACAGTAACGACTCGTGACTTTTGAGTGCGATAGAATGCTAAGTTTGAAAAAGTCGACATTATAGACGCTGTTTAGTCCAAAACGATTTTTTATTTTAGTTTATGAAAATTTGATTTTCAGGGAATTTCAATTCGGCTGTGCCCAATACGATGTGTACGGATTTCCTGAAATCTTCATACAAAATACCGAATTTTAGAAAGAAAAAAAGATGTTTTTAGCTACAACAACATCATTAATGCCATTTTGTTGTCATATTGGCACTCTAGTGCACCCAAAAGTCATGAGCCGCCAATGGTCAGGACCCGCATTAGAACCCGCCCTGGTGCGAGTTCTGGTTCGGGGCTGGAACCGTGCGTCATGCAGTTAGTACCCAAGAACTCGGACCTAGAACTCGAGTTCATTTAAAAGGAAGCACTCCCCAAAACGCAGAACCTGCTCATCTCTAAGGCAGACATCAGAATAGCGATAGGAATGTATTGTCATCGGTTTATTGTGATGAATTAATTCTCAGGTGTCGTGGTTGTTTATTGAATACCAATATAAATTTCTATTTATATAGCGCAATTATGTGATATTTCACCCAAGTGTGCTCAACTCTGCGAATTAATAACTATCGACAGGCAAACATCTAAAACAATTCTGAAGGGAAGCCTTCAAAACGTTTTTCGGTTTAGTTACAGAAATTTGTATTACCGAATAAGAATTCATTAGAAATACATATAAATAGATACTTTGAATACTTTATGTTTCGAAACATTTTTCTATGATTATTTATTAAAATATTTAAAACAACCGTAAAGAGTGTCGTTCCCCAAAATGTGGAATTGTAAATGTAGCCCAAAACAGTCGTTATTCAGGGGTAGGTAACTACTCTTCCCATTTTAAATAGATTAATCTTACAGTGGTGTTTACATTTTTTTTAATATTATTTATTTTTATTTTTTTAAGTAAATCGAATTTAATAATGTTATTATTTTGTTTTGCAAATAGGGGTTACTTTTTGTTTACTTCAAATTAAAAGAAAAATAGTGTTCTTCGTATTAAACCCAATAACAATAAAACGAAGATTACATTTGAGATTTTCACAGCCAAAAGTATTATAGTGATTTGTTTTTGGGGTATTATGCCGTGTTGAGCTACCTCCTTCTTTAGCCAACGTTTTGGACAGCATTACAGTGTCCATCGTCACATCTGCCCTGACCATGGACACATGCATAATACCTTAAAAAACAAATCACTATAAGACGTTTACATCGTTTAAACAATATGTCTGCTATCCAGCTATCTTTAAAAATATTATATATTGTCTGACACCTTATCCAAGTCGTAGGACCGACTCCTCAGTCCATCCGACCGCAAGCCGGATCTATTTGTATTATTATTATCTACCGGTTTTATAATATGTATTTTTATTTGTGGCGCGGAGAGGGGAGAGGCAATGGCAGTAGGTACAGTACGACCTAATATCCATCCATAGGGTATCCATACCGTATAATTTGTATTGATGCGACTCTGGGGAAGTCTGAACTATTCTGTAATGTGGTTTGCTTTCCATTCATATTATTATCGTTACACATCGGTGGTATGTACTTACTCCAAGATCTGCGATTTTCAAACTTTTGATATAATATTATTTGTGGGGCAGATTATATCTTCGTGCATTAATTAACCCCTCACAAGACGGCAAATATCACTCGCAAATTGGCAACGATGGATGCTGCAGGACATGGGACCGATGTCCCTAAACCAGAGTTATTTTCAAAAAGAATGATTTTTAAGCTTAGAGAAAATACGCATTTGCACGCAGAGGACACTAAATAAAAAATCTACATTGAATGATTCCGGGGAACCCTGCTAAGTCACCAAACGTATCGAACAAAACTACTTGATGAAAGAATAAAAATTATTAAAACTCTCAGATAGAAGACTTATTTTTAAAAATTATTAATGAAATTATAGACAGCTCTGATTTATTGAGTGTAATCATTTTCAACATACCAACTAGAACTACTCAATCGAAAATTATTTTTAATTGCAACAATAATATCAGGACCGATACTCGCTTGTACCTAGATTAAATGCAGTTCGCAACACTTTCGCTAAAAAATAGTTACAAGAAGACTATAATAACATCTCAGTAATAATTACAACTAAGGTTGGCATTATACTTTTCTTCTGCATGGGTTCTACACAATTTTACTTTCGATTACCGTTCCACTGAATTATTATGCGCATGTTTGTAAAAGCCCACGTGGATGGGTGTATAATATATATTATAAATAAATGTTTTTTTTATTAATATATTGAGGGGCACTGTTTTATGGTGTAATTCTTCCGTTCCATCTGGTCTTTGCGGGCAGACGGAACATCTGTCCGCTATCACTGCAGACTTCAGGACACGTGGTCCGCACTGTCCGCATAGGGGCGGCCGCGGCAGGCAGATACACAGATAGGCAGATAGGCCAGGGGAAAAGTGGTGCGTGTGTGCGTGAGGGGCACGGTCCTAGTCCGGCCCATCTTCGCGAAAATAACCTTATTTTTACGAAATGTAGGTACAAGCAGGCTATAATATCACATCTTTTTAATCAATATTAATTTAACCATATTCTACTTACACTTTGACGGCCTCCGTGGTCGAGGGGTAAGGCTCACGAATAGCAAGCTGGAGGTCGCGGGTTCAAATCCCAACGTGCGCAAGTAAATTTTATTTAATTAATTTTTGTTATTTTACATATTACTCATTTAAAATAATATATAGTATATTAGCGGCACGTTCCAGAGTGGAAGATACTCTCAGTATCGCCCCGGTGTAAGACCACCATTCAGAATTGAAACGTTGTTTGAAATGGCTTTAGAAGTGTTTGGTGACCAGATCTGAATAGCCAGGTAAATCCCCACCTTCATCTTCCCATCCTCTTCTCCTGCCCACTACCTTCAACCTTACAACGTACCCCAATTGGGAAAAGTAGTTTCACTTGTTCCAAACGGTTGGAAGCAGTTGGGAAAAATTTAAAGGTGCTGTATAAAAGCAGTGCATCTGTACGTGTACTATCTTCGTGTAAACTCTGGTTGTGCGATACGTAAGTTTTTTTTTCAGATGTTATCTTAACATTATCCAATGTCCCTCCTGGGTATCCAGTTAAGTGTCCAGCAAGCCGATTCCGGTCAGTCGTGGACATAATACGGGTTCAGATAGTCCTCAGCGGGTATTGTTACCATCCCTTGTCATTCTCGTCGCCCGGTGTGATTTATACTACTGGACGGAGAACTGATAAGGGCTTGTGGCAAACCTTTCACAGATCTGATCCCCGTCTCGAAGATGCCTACACGGGGACAACAACATCACGAGGAAGCACGAATTCTACATTTAATCACTGCCTGGTTTCAAAGGGGTGTCAACATACATCTTATAATTTACACTACGGTCATACCATGGTGTATATATCACACACATGCCTCAGTGATATATTTTTTTTTTTTTTTTTTTTTTTTTTTTTTTTTTTTTTTTTTCTTAGGTTTGTCAACAGTGATTCATATCAAAGCTCGCGAAATTCAATTACACTAATTAAACTTGGTTGATACTATCACTAATTACAGACAAACACAACATTGATGAACACAAAACTATAAGTAAAGAATAATGTACATGTATGCACCTACATGCATACATGTTTACACAAATACATACACTTACATATACATTTCATAACAGCAACAGTAATTATTTTATAGATCAACACGATAGGTAGCTTTAAGTCTTGTTTACGTTTGATTTGAAGGTGGCCAGTGATGACATTGACAAATCAATGGGATGACTTTTATATGTCTCGTTAAAATAACGGCACATTCTTGGTAAAGGTGAGTCATACCCCAGCTTAGTTTTATATTTTTTAATATTTAACGGAATATAATGTATGAGTCGGGAACCAATTCTAGGAACGTTGAACATAATTTGATAGAGTAAAAAAGGGCAGTTTATTAGAGCATTAACAATTTTGAAAAGAAAATTTAAATCAATGTTTAGTCTTCTCTGTTCAAGGGTGCGTACATTGTAGAAATTTAGTCTATCGGTGTAATGAGGAAGTGATCGAGCTCGCTTATCACAATACGCTAGGTGGTACATAAAATGTTTTTGAACCCGCTCTATTCGCTGAATATGAACTTTGTAGGTTGGACTCCATATAGAACTTGCGTACTCCAACACGTTGCGGGTGAAGGAATTGTATAGCGTTATTTTTGATTTGGGATTCTGAAAATTTTTACTATTTCGTTTGATAAATCCTAGCATTTTTAGGGATCTAGAAATAATGCTGTCGATATGAGGTGTGAAAGTTAGTTTTTTATCAAATATTACGCCTAGGTCCCGAATGGTTGTGACTTCCTGGAGTTTAGTACCGTCGATAAAATATTGAGTTGAGATTGAGTTGCGTTTACGTGTAAAAGTTATGTGGACACATTTTAAAGAATTCAGAAACATTCTATTGTCAGTGCACCACTTAGAAACTCTGTTGATATCATTTTGAAGGAGTATTGAATCAAGTAGTGTGTGGATAATTTTAAAAATCTTACAATCATCGGCGAACAATAAAATTTTAGAATCCAAAATAACATCGCACAAGTCATTAATAAAAACAAGGAACAAGATCGGGCCCAAATGGGACCCTTGAGGTACTCCAGACGGCACATCTAATCCTCTTGACTCATAACCATCAAATACTACTCTTTGTTCACGGTCAGTTAGATAGGAGTGAAACCAGTTTAGCAAGGTACCATGAACACCCATGCGTTTTAGTTTATGTATTAATAATCTGTGATTTACCTTATCAAAGGCCTTGCTAAAGTCAGTGTAGATGCTGTCTATCTGTTGACCTTTATCGACAGCTTCGGTTAAGGTAGTGACATAGCAAAGTAAATTGGAGGATGTTGATTTCTGGGAGAGAAATCCATGCTGTTTTGGAGTAATAAGATTTTTGAGATGATAATTCAGACTTGGACAAATTATTTTTTCGAAAATTTTAGCAAATGAACAGAGAATGGAGATGGGTCTATAGTTTGTGACGTCGTGAAGGTCGCCACTTTTAGGTATAGGTACAATATTTGCTTGTTTCCATCTTGTTGGGAAAACGGATGAAGACAACGATTTCCTGTAAATGATAGTCAGAGGGAGTGCGAGACTGTGTGCACACTTTTTAATTAGGATAGGTGGAATTTTGTCGGGACCCGGACCTTTGCTCTGGTCGAGGTTAAGCATTGCTATTTTTACATCGTGCACACTAATATTTACTGTGTGCAGAACGCCGTTTGATTGATCAATTGGAACGGGATGAGGTTGAGTCTCTTCGTTGCCTCTTATGTTATCTTTCTCATATACTGATGAAAAGTGTTGGGCAAATAGTTCACTGCTTTCCTCGCCATTGGATGACTTTTTTTCTCCATACGTCATATTTTGGGGGATAGTACTGTTATTTTTTTTCTTTTGTTTGATAAATCTCCAAAAAGTTTTAACGCTATTATGATTAACCAGACACGATTCGATTTGTTGAATATATTTAAAGTAGCAATTACTAATGAGTTTGGAACAACGGGTGCGTAAGAGTTCGTAAGAATTTCTATCACGAGGATTTTTATATTTTTTATATAGAATTCGAAATTTATTTTTTTCCTTAATAAGTTTAACTAAGTCTGGTGAGTACCAGTGGGGATACTGCTTATTACAATTTACAATTTTGGTTACGCATTTCTCAATTATACGATTCAGATGAGTGTAAAATATAGAAACCATATTGTCTACCGACATGAATTCAGGTAAAAGTAATGCCCAATCTAGTTCTTGTAATTCCTTATTGAATTGAATGTAATCATTTTTATTAAAATCATATTTAAGTAAGGTTTTATTTTTTAGCATTTTTGTTAATTTGAAATCAAAACTATAATCAATCTCTAAGGGTGGGTGATGTACATCAATGCGACTTAAGATATCGGTACTTTGCCTGACTTGTAGTTCATGTGAATTGGATAAAACGAGATCTAAGATTCTACCGTTACTGTTCACAATGTCATTGAATTGATTGAGGTTATTTAGGGCAAGAAAGTTCACAAGATGGTTGCCGATGTCATTATTATAATTTTCTGGAGATAAGAAATGAGTATGGTTAGGCTCATTGCGGGTCCAACGAATACCTGCCAGGTTGAAATCTCCTATAATTAACAAATTCGATTCACCAACGCCTTCCATAACATTGCTAATTTTTTCAAAAAGGTATTCAAAATTATCAACAAGCAACGGGGGGGGGGGGTATATAAAGAGCACAGATATAGAGACATCTCGTTAATTTGTTCTGGCTGAATTTGATAGTCACCCATACGTCTTCCAAGGTACTTTCCCAATGCTTGCAGCGGTTAGTTTGGTACTCTTGTAAAACGGCTATCAATACACCCCCTCCGTCACTTTTATGGTTAGAAGAACTGTTACGGTCCCTTCTGAAAACATTATAACGCGAGTCAAAAATTTCTGCATCAGATATAGAGTCGTTCAACCATGTTTCAGTTAGAATAATAATATCAAAATTGTTATTAAGTATTTCTAGATAAACTTCATTAAGTTTAGTTCTTAAACCCCTGCAATTCTGGTAATAAATTCTTGGGTTGTCCATGTCAGTATACATAATTCACAGATAATATACCAATTGAAATTAAACAAAATACGGTAGGAATCAGGCAAGCGAAGCTAACGAGTCCTGGTTGCGAATTACCACTACATGCGCTGAGTTTTCATCTTTACGTACAAGTATTTTACCATTACGGATCCACACGAATTTATAATTAGCTTCTTTCGCTTTAATCCTCGTGGCTGCATGCAGGGCCTTGTTTGCTGGTGTGAGGTGTTCGCTGACGTATACCGGTGATTTGATGCCGTCGATGCCTAGATGTGTAGAGTTTAGCTTGGAGTTCATGTTTTTCTTGTTGTAGCTGACGACTGCAGCCAGGACTTCATCCCTTGCCCTCACGCTCGGGAGCTTCACGACGATTGACTTGGGCCTTCTGGAATCTGGTTTGATCTTGGGGACTCGATGAATGTTAAGTATTTCCGACTCGGCAAAGGGGCGAGAAATCACGGTTCCAAGTTGTTTAACGATCGATATCAGATTCTCAGATTTATGCTCAGGTACGCACTGGATCTCGACGTTGGTTTCCCTGGCTGTCTGTTCCATGTGGGACACGCGTGCGTTAAGAACGCGCACTTCTGAGTTTAGCTTAACATTCTCAGCTTGTAAATTTTTTATTGTGCCCAATGAATCAGATAACATTTTTTTCAGGTCTTCATACTCGGCGGAAATGAAGCTGATGGAGTCTTTTATGTCTGGCAGAATATTTAGTTTCGTATTAATTGTTTCGTTCATTTCTCGAAACTTTTTATCGATATAACTAATGATTTTATTGTCATCTTCCTCAGCGTCACTAGATGTCGTTGATTTCTTTTGTGCATTCCTCTGTCGACTCATGTTTATAGGAATTATTTATTTAAATATTTATTTTTAATTTGAATGTAGACACAGTATCGTGACTAATGCACAGAGCGAGAATGATTATGCCTGGTTGTGATTTTGGCTAAAAGTGATGTTGTCAATAATTAGTTCTTATTTCTTCAGATAGATGGTGTAGGATTGTTTATTTAAATTTAATTTAATTTAAAAAAAAAAGTAAAGTTTTTTTTTTTTTTTTTGCCGGTGTGAGGACCGAACTCGATGCGTCGCGGGCGGATAATGTGCAAGCGATAGTGGTGCGTTAACCCGCGCTGCCACGGCTCCCTTCTGTGTTGAAGCGTATTTCACTCCTATATACTGTAAATTGCCTTAGCACAGTATATAATAACAGATGGTTGATTTTTCGGCAACAACACTGACACTTCACAGTTAGTTTAAAACACTTGTAAAATATAAATGAGACTTTATAGATTTCACAAAATTCGACAATTCTCTAGAGTGTTCTTCGGGGACACATTTAACGATAAATTATATGGTTATTAGGAATTATAATCTACAAATTTGGGATATTTTTGTGGAGCGATTTTTTGACATGCACTCTTTATCACTTGACGTGGACTAATGATATCATTTCTACAGCATTAAATGATTTATTATCTTCATTTCTTGTAACAAATAGGATTATCACTGGGATCTCCCGTGCTGAGGATTTCATTTACATATTGTGATGTTTGGTAATAAGTTGAGTATTTAAGCGATAGATGGCGCTAGTCATAAAGCTTACTCCAGAGTCCGTCAGATGTCGCTAGAGTGTAACATATGCTTGTGAGGTTTTAGTGACAAGGAACAAGCTTCTCGAACCAGAGAATTACCAACCCTCGGGTGAAGAACAGTGTAGCTAAATCCAGACCTATTATTTGTAACGTAAATAAACACAATTATAAGTAAAACCTTTTACTTTTTAACAAAGAGTTCCCAACCCTTAAATCTTCAAAGTAAGACAGATATGACACATATTATTCCAAATTAGTAATACGGAGAGCTTAATAATTATAAATATATTACATTGTTTTTTTTAGTGCTGGTGAGTGGTTTCGGTTTCAGTCTGTATTTGTCCGTATATTTTCTATTTCTGGTCTCTCTATGTTTTGTATCCAGGTTTTTAATTTCAGATTTAAATATATTTGTGTTTATTAAACATTGTTGTGAGTTTTGAATGAGAGTGGGATTTTGTTGTACGAGTGTACAGGAAGCTTTTTTGTCCAAATTTTGTATTTGAAGTTGTTGTTGGATATGTTTTTGACCTTGAGATCTACTGTTTCTAATATGTGTTAGTTGTTATTTATTGTGTTTTGTATTTATGAATATAAAGGAGTATTGTTTTAGAATATAGTTGTTTAATTAAAAATGTGGAAATGATTTTGAGCTAATTTCTGATAAATATAAAAATTAAAAAAAAATTGAAACAAACAAACATTTGAAAATGGCCTTGAAAGCCGAAACAGCTGTAACAATAACAAAAACCAAAAAATACTTGCAAAACTTAATAATTATATTATTGAATTTGATTTTAATTAAATAAAAAAAAAATAGTTCTACGAATTAAACACAAAAACAATAAATAATAATTTTACATGATATTTTCTACTATCGTATATTATATTAGAACAGGGTGTTTCACAGAATATGAACTAATATTCAAATTTGAAGGTTAGAGTTCAATTTCTGTGATAGTTCTATTGAAGTTCATGGGCTGGTACTTTGATAATAAACAAAACTTGAATAGGAATTTCTGAAGATCAATGTAGAACAAACATATTTCATAATGGTAAATTCAAAAACACCACGACTACAGATTATGAAACCGCAAAAAATTTGCGCGGGACTAATGTTGCCAACGTAAAAACATAGAAACTGCTATCTAACATTTAATATTACAGCGTCATGGCCCCATGTTCAGTATTTGAATCAGTATTTTTTGTAATAGTATCACTCAATTGCCAGGGCTCCTACCAGGGAGCAACTTGACAAATGGAAATTATCTCTCATAGCGAGGTTGAGGACCGGCTGATATTTGGGGCTTATGAAAAAAAGATGAGTGGAGATAGTAGGAAGAATGTTGCAAAAAAGCATTTAAAATGCAAAATGGTTTTTAGAAAAGCATTTAAAATGCAAAATGGAAAATACCCATTTTGCATTTTGCATTTGAAATGGATTTATTTGAAATAAAGCACATCTTTGCTACGAACCATTCATGGTCCCGAGCAACACCGGGAATACGTCAGCTAGCGGTACATAAAAATACCATTTTTGAATTGATGAAGAAGAATTGATGGTGACCCTCAGAATCTTTTTTATATTAGTAGGGTTTCTAACAGAATCTTTGTATATTAGTGGGGTTTTTAACAGAACCTTTGTATGTTAGTGTGGTTCCTAACAGAATCTTTGTATGTTAGTGGGGTTTCTAACAGAATCTTTGAATATTAGTGGGGTTTCTAACAGAATCTTTTTATATTAGTGGGGTTTCTAACAGAATCTTTGTATATTAGTGGGGTTTCTAACAGAATCTTTGTATGTTAGTGGGGTTCCTAACAGAATCTTTGAATATTAGTGTTTTTTCTAACAGAATCTTTGTATATTAGTTGGGTTGCTAACAGAATCTTTGTGTATTAGTGGAATTCCTAACAGGGTTCCAGGTGTTCCTAACTAAAAATACATACTTTTAGCTTTGGATACCATCGTTGTACACAAATCAAACGTGTCATCTTCAAAATAATTTGCCTATGGAATATTTTTTTAGCAGAAATGGAAAAATCCGCACAAACAAACCACATGTAAATATAACGATTCTGAACGGTGCAGGTAACGGAATAATCATAAAAAAATGATTGATGCAATCTAGAAGAAAGCGTGGAGCCTACCCTTTTTTATTTGAGGCCCCGTAGTAAGCGTTCAAGAATGGTTTAAAATGAAGATGTGTAAATACGAAGGTTAGAGGGCTAATAATAATAATTAAGCGAAAATGGTGAAAATATTTAACAAAACACGACTCGTTTGAAATATACCTCGAGCATATCTCGCCAAGTGCTTTAGTTGCATTTAAAGACACACTGTGAATTTTTCATGCCTATAACATATTAAATAACAGAATAAAACGTGTTTTATTTCCAAAGGGTTACTTTGAGATTTTTTCTATCATGAGAATTTAATATAGTTAACCTTTTTGACATAGCAAATATATAGATAATATGTTAATAAATAATTATATTTTATTTGGAATATAAAAACTTAGAGTTAAAAAGAAACTTGTAATAAATCGGTTATGAACCCACTTACCGACATCCTATCGAGCTTAAACTCGTTATATAGACTCGTTGTGGATGGCAATGCATTCTATCATATTTTAGTGGCAATCACGTTACATTTGCCTCCGTGGTCGAGGGGTAAGGCTCTCTACTAGAAGGCCGAAGGTTGCGGGTCGTAAATTAGTAAATATTTCTTGATTAAATTGTGTTATTTCACAATTTGTTCATTAAAAATAATATGTAATGTACTTGCTGTATGTTCTAAAGTGGAAGATACTCTCAGTATCGCCCTGGTGTAAGACCATTCAGAATTGAAACGTTGCTTGAAAATGTTTTGGCCGAATTTGGTGACTAGATCTGAATTTCCAGGTGCTCTCCCACCTTCCTCTCTCTCATCTCCTTCCCCTCCCCACTACCTTCATCCTCACAACATACGCTAATTGGGTATGCCATAGTCTCACTGGCTCCAGACGGTTGGGAGCAGTTGGAACTCTTGTGCGGTTTCACATAAGAAAAATTAACATAATAAATAAATCTAGGTCCTACCCGATCGGCATTCGGCGAGGTTGGTAGAGTTATTGACTCCAGTTCCTGGGTAGGAAGGTTCAATGAAAAAATCGGAAAAACCAAAAAAAAAAGTTAAAAGAAATTTTAAAATTAAAGTATTAACAAAAAAAAACATTGTTTTATAGGGGTTAATTTTTTTCTAAATAAAATAATAAGTATAATTAAATAAATATATATTCACAGATTTAGGAAATGAGATAAAAGGAATTTGGCATTCTCAGACTATAAAAATATTACCGTTTGTTATTTCGGCTACTGGCATTATACCTAGCTCCCTCATTCAAAATTTAGGCGTATTAGATCTGTCAAAAAATTTATAGTTAAAAATGCAAAAATAAGTCATTTTAAATACATGTAGGATAACGAAAGAGTTTAAATTTTATATCACCTATATTGTTTTCAATTTCACTGGAATTTTATTTCGTGAAATTGAAGTAACAAGATTGGACATGCTGTATGTAAGCAACTCATCTGTGTGAGTATTGTGTTCGTGTCAACTCTGACTGCGATACCCATAGAAATCAAAATTAAAAGACTTGCTCTCACATTGAAATTGTCGCGAGTTATTGTTGAAAAGCCTCTCTATTCTCCACATGTGACTGTTTGGTACGGTTTATGGTCCGGCGGAGTCATTTGACCTTACTTTTTCGAAAATGAGGCTGGGTCAACAGTTACGGTGAATGGATTGTGCTATCGAGAGATGATTAATGATTTTTTATGGCCGAAATTGGATGTTATTGATCTGGACAACGTTTACTTACAACAACACGTCGCTACGTGCCACACAAGCAACGAAACCATTGATCTTTTACGATTGAATATCAAAATAACACCTCTTATTAGAAAATCCTGTATAACAAAAAAAAACACATAAAGGGGGACCGTCATGTCGAGGTCCTCGAAACTTGCTATGTTCGCCTTTCCCTGATTGGCTGGTCTATTAATTTCAATGTCTGTGGCGACACCTATAACCTTAAGGCGAAGCTTAATTCCAAATCACTATTTTGATTAATCTTTATAACGAATCGGTGTACATTATGAATACCAAAAAATATGCTTTAGATAAATTGAAGGTTTTCCTATCGCTTCGCTTGAGTAGAATACAAACAAAAAAAAAAATTATTCAATAAAAAATATAAATGCAAACTACTAAAAAAAAAATTTTTTCAATAGAAATGTATGAACGCATAAAGGAAACAACTTAAAAAAAAAACAGTATTATAGCCAAGATTGTCTGTGACAGTTTCACTTGATTAACTTTTTTGCTTTCATATAAAATTATTTACAAAATAAATAAAAAACAGTTTTTTGCTTGAAATCGAACGTTTTTAAACTCCTTTTGTTAAGCGATTTTAATGCCTATTACCTACGATATAAGGTATACCAAGAATATACACATTTTTGACTTGTAGCTTCCTCTTAAATATTGTTAAAAATTACTTTTTACCCGCAGTATTTACCGTCCAATATATGCCATTAGCTTTATAAGATTAATGGTTTTCCAATAGATAATGACGTTACTATTGTCATTTAAGCCGAAACAGTTGTTTTTTGGCCGCACACTTAATTCATTTAAATAATAATGAATTGTGGAGAGCTACGCGGGCGACATCTGCCGTCAAATTGGATTCCAAATTTAAATTCAAACAGCGACGTTCCTTTGTCTGATGACATCACCAGACAACAATTAAAATGCCGTAATTTGAATAAACATCGGGCGAAATGCTGTTATTTTTCTCAGATAGAATAATATAAAGAACTTTAAAGGGGTGCGTAAAACTGTGCCGCTTGACATGCTTAACTGTGCAGTCGGCCAAGAGGAAACTTAAAGACGTCATTTTATCCAATGACCTCGCGAATCCTTGCTTTTGCAAGGTTGCTGGTTCTAATCTCGACGTGTCAATTTAATTTAATTATTTATTTATTCGTAATATAGGTTATGTTATCGTACAAATTTTTAATGATTTTTGGAACAGTCCGAATTCACAGAGCGCTTTTGCCATAATATTGTCGTAATACCTAACACCTAACCTTCCTAACACATCGCCCTTGAGCTTATTTTAAAAAAAAAACGGTGCCACACAAAAATACAAATGGTCAGAATATTATTAATTACAGTGCACGAAGAAAAATTACTGATAAATAATATTGCTAATTTATTAATTACTGCATAAAATGGCTTTAACCATGTTTTGTGACAAGGTCTCAACGGCCAACTGTACTTCCCAACCTTCCTCTTTCTTATCATAACTATTCTACCTACCTTCAGCCTACCCAATTCGGGATACCGTAGTCCCACTCCGAGCAGTTGTAACACCATCTACTGTAAAGTTAAGCATGCCAAACTGTACAACCAACTTCATCGAGGACATTATATCCAACCGCGTGTTTACACAAAATTTGCGAATTATTGTAATGGAAATTTCTTGGAAAACCGCCGTTCTGTATTTTAAAGTAAATACACCAAAAATAATAACTTCAAAGATTAAAAACATTGAAAAGAAATAACTTCTTCAGAGTCTTTTTACAAGAAAACATCGGTTTATTAATGAACATGTGTTTCGTACACATATATGTTTTTTTGGTTTGACTGAGGATTTAACCTTCCTCCCCAGGGCTGGAGTCATTCTCGCTTAAAACCGACATTTATTTCGTAAATTAACTGCCGCAATGTCATCCAATTTCAGAGAAATGCCAATATGTCCGCGTGTGTGTACGTGATTGCCACCAAGAATGCATTCTCATCGACAACGTGCCAACCTGCCGAGTTTCAGCTCGAACCGATGTCGGGAAGTGGGTTAAATTCCACTTCCAAGATTTGTATTGATTAATTACCCAAAATAAAATAGAAATTCAAATACAGGGTTTTCCAATAAGAGGTGTTATTTTGATATTCAATCGTAAAAGATCAATGGTTTCGTTGCTTGTGTGGCACGTAGCGCCGTCTTGTTGAAAGTAAACGTTGTCCAGATCAATACCATCCAATTCCGGCCATAAAAAATCATTAATCATCTCTCTATGGCGCAATCCATTCACCGTAACTGTTGCTCCAGCCTCATTTTCGAAAAAGTAAGGTCCAATGACTCCGCCGGACCATAAACCACGTTGAAAATAGAGAGACTTTTCAACAATAACTCTTGGGTTTTCCGAGCCCCAGATGCGACAATTTTGCTTGCTGACGAAGCCACCGAGGTGGAAATGGGCCTCATCACTCAAGATGATTTGCATTTGATTCACTCAAGTGAATTTTAATAATTTCAATGCGTTGTTGAAGCCTGTATCGTTCCATTTTTATTAATGGCGTAATTTCTACTTGTCAAATGTCAAAAAATGACAGCTTCAAAAGTAACATATACCGAAATAGCGGGCTATTCAAAATACACCTCTTATTGGAAAACCCTGTAGATATCACCTGTGACAGGTAAAAACATTTTTTTTTTTAATAAACACAGCGCCATCTGTTGGACAAACATGCTTTTTTTTTAAACAGGCCATCCGTTGGACAAAAGCAACACCCGCTGTTGATTCTCTATCTGCACAGACAGACTGAGCCACAGCTCTTATTGCATAATAAATATAAATGGCTAAAAGCCCAGCTACACTACTCGCGAAGTTGATCGAAGTTGACCTAATACGATAGTGTGGGCACGAACTTCGCTTCGCTTCGGGCATCTTCGCTTCGCTTGGCCCGACTTCCGATTGTTGTCGGTAAATGCGCCCGAGTCAAAGGAAAGGACTCGAAGTTCGAACACGAAGTGTCTGCCCACACTACTCGGTTCACTTCAGTTCGCTTCGAGACGTCGTGTTTGGTGGTTGTGCGTGCGCAGAGTCATAGTGACTATACGTAATAAAATATGGCTTCTACACTGTGGTCACAGGACCTAATTTTTTTGTTTCTAGAAACACTCCAATCCGAGGCGGTTATTTGGGACCCAATTGAAAGGGACTATAAAGATAACTAACTAACCATCACGCCGTTTCCCCGCAGGGGTAGGCAGAGAGGACGGACCGCCAAACAACTCGGTCTTGGCACACACTCCTTGCCTCATTCACATTCATACATCGTCTCATACATACTCTTCTATTATTCTGACTCTTGACATGGCCCGACTCGAGTATCTGATTCACTTGATCGTGCCATGTCTTCCTCGGGCGTCCCCGACTTCTGCTACCATTCACATTTGCATCATATATCCTCCTTTTTTTTATATTTTTTTTATAGTGAATACCTCACAAGAGTCCCAACTGCTCCCGTCTGGAGCCAGTGAGACTATGGCATCCCCAATTGGGGGATGTTGTGAGGCTGAAGGTAAGTGGGGAAGGGAAAGAGGAAGGTGGGGAAGTACCTGGCTATTCAGATCTAGTCACTAAACACGGCTAAAGCCATTTGGAGCAACGTTTCAATTCTGAATGGTGGTCTTACACCAGGGCGATACTGATAGTATCTTCCACTCTGGAACGTGCCGCAAATATACTATATATTATTTTAATTAATTAATTGTGAAATAACACAAATTAATCAAATAAAATTTATTTGCGCACGCCGGGTTCGAACCCGCGACCTTCGGAATGGCAGTCCAATGCGTTACCACTGGACTATGCCGGCCGTCACACTCCTATCTTCGCTCATTCGCTCTACATGCCCAAACCATCTAAGCGTCCCTTACTTAATCTTACTCATTACGCTTACATCAGCCTTGCACTCTTTGCGGATCTCCACATTCCTCACACGATCAAACATGGTTTTACCACGGACAACGTGGACAACGTTTACTTTCAACAAGACGGCGCTACGTGCCACACAAGCAACGAAACCATTGATCTTTTACGATTGAATATCAAAATAACACCTCTTATTGGAAAACCCTGTATTTGAATATCTATTTTATTTTCGGTAATTAATCAATACAAATCTTGGAAGTGGAATTTAACCCACTTCCCGACATCGGATCGAGCTGAAACTCGGCAGGTTGGCACGTTGTCGATGAGAATGCATTCTTGGTGGCAATCACGTACACACTAGAGGTGGGTGAGTTCTGCATTTTTCCGGAGGCATCCGAGGACTGCTTCCTTTTAAAAGAACTCGAGTTCTTGGAGTGGGTCCCGGGTCCGAGTTCTTGGGTGCGGACTGGGTACTGGGCGACTACCGGGACGCACGGGTCCGGCCAAGGATTCGGCACTCGGACTCGGATAGAACCCGCGAAAGAACTCGGACCCGTAGCAGGACAAGGACCCGCACAAGAACTCGGACCCACACGAGAACACGGAGTCAATCCCGTCACCCATCGCACCCGAGTCGCGAGTTGTGCAGTTTACATTTTGGCGAAGTTCAACGAAATCCATTCGTGTCTTGTCGTGTTCCAGCTGATTGGGCTACGGCTAATGCGAGGCCGTAACGGATGTAGTATTAGGTTCCAAGTTCCAGATGATAATTTTAGCACACGCGTAAGCAGTAATAAATCAAATGTAGTAACATAAATTTCGGTTGTCGTTGAGAATTTGTCGTTTTCATAATCTCTGTCCATCGATATAGATAAAGGTACTTGGTCGAAGCCTCTATCAAATTAAACTCAGTAAAGGCGAGATGTTTTAAAAACAAAGTCAGGAAGTAGTTAGGTACAGCATTGAACTATTAAAATTTTAACAATTAACAACATGTTTTAATATCTATTTATTCCAGTCCATTTTTTTTTACTTTTACAATACATACACACTTTGTTCAATATATTATTGTAGGATTTGTGTATATTATATACTTGATTTGTATATTTTTCCTTTTGGTTTCACAAATATATACATATATATGTCTCAGGATCATTAAAAATAAACATTTGCCAGAAATTTGCCTTTCGAATGAACACTATTACGACATAGCTAAAAAATTTTTAGAAGATAAATAAAAACATCCACTGGAGCGCTTTTTGTCAAATTTTTGCAAGTATTGCAATATCTTAGTAGCACCTCTAGGTACATCCTAGAGTACTTAGTGAGTCTAAAAATATTGGAAAAATGGTAAAATCTAGGTGAATTCATTGGCTATAAGCCGCAATAATCATTTCTTATTGTTTCAATACTAATATTTTGAGGAATGCTGTTAATTGTATCGAATGGCAGAATTGATTGCTGAAACAGAATTGATTGATAAAACTATCGACAATACTAGGGTAAGAATCATTTTTTTTAAAGTGTAAACCCCAGTCACAGCCTAATTTTTATACACCTAATTAAATTAAATATTACTTAACTTATTTTTTTTTACATCACTCAAATAATTTATTGCTATTATTGATTTATTAGTACATGTCAGTCGATATTATTATTTAACTAATTAGCTCATCAGTTTAGAAGAGCAACTCATAACCCCAAATAACTCCAATAAGTACTAGATATTAAACAATAAACAAAACATCCACTTACTGTAAAGCAGGTAAACAGAAGATGTCTTCACCACCAGAACTTACCACTCACTGCAGGACTCGCGAGGCCGGTGGTGGAGGGAGGCATTCGGGTTCGAGACCCCGAGTCCGAGTTTTCTGGGAGTTGTTGATTAGAGGCATTCGGGTCCGAGTCCAAGTCCTTAGAGGCATTCTCGGGTCCGGGTTCTCTGGGAGTCGTTGATTGGAGGCATTCGGGTCCGAGTCCCAGACCGAGTTCTCTGGGAGTGGTTGATTACGAAAAGGAGTGGGAGTAGGACCCGCTTCCCGCAAAGGACTCGGGCTCAAGGACTCAATCCGGCTGAACCTACACATCGCTAGTACACACACGCGGACATATTGGCATTTCTCTGAAATTGGATGACATTGCGGCAGTTAATTTACGAAATAAATGTCGGTTTTAAGCGAGAATGACTCCAGCCCTGGGGAGGAAGGTTAAATCCTCAGTCAAACCAAAAAAACATATATGTGTACGAAACACATGTTCATTAATAAACCGATGTTTTCTTGTAAAAAGACTCTGAAGAAGTTATTTCTTTTCAATGTTTTTAATCTTTGAAGTTATTATTTTTGGTGTATTTACTTTAAAATACAGAACGGCGGTTTTCCAAGAAATTTCCATTACAATAATTCGCAAATTTTGTGTAAACACGCGGTTGGATATAATGTCCTCGATGAAGTTGGTTGTACAGTTTGGCATGCTTAACTTTACAGTAGATGGTGTTACAACTGCTCGGAGTGGGACTACGGTATCCCGAATTGGGTAGGCTGAAGGTAGGTAGAATAGTTATGATAAGAAAGAGGAAGGTTGGGAAGTACAGTTGGCCGTTGAGACCTTGTCACAAAACATGGTTAAAGCCATTTTATGCAGTAATTAATAAATTAGCAATATTATTTATCAGTAATTTTTCTTCGTGCACTGTAATTAATAATATTCTGACCATTTGTATTTTTGTGTGGCACCGTTTTTTTTTTAAAATAAGCTCAAGGGCGATGTGTTAGGAAGGTTAGGTGTTAGGTATTACGACAATATTATGGCAAAAGCGCTCTGTGAATTCGGACTGTTCCAAAAATCATTAAAAATTTGTACGATAACATAACCTATATTACGAATAAATAAATAATTAAATTAAATTGACACGTCGAGATTAGAACCAGCAACCTTGCAAAAGCAAGGATTCGCGAGGTCATTGGATAAAATGACGTCTTTAAGTTTCCTCTTGGCCGACTGCACAGTTAAGCATGTCAAGCGGCACAGTTTTACGCACCCCTTTAAAGTTCTTTATATTATTCTATCTGAGAAAAATAACAGCATTTCGCCCGATGTTTATTCAAATTACGGCATTTTAATTGTTGTCTGGTGATGTCATCAGACAAAGGAACGTCGCTGTTTGAATTTAAATTTGGAATCCAATTTGACGGCAGATGTCGCCCGCGTAGCTCTCCACAATTCATTATTATTTAAATGAATTAAGTGTGCGGCCAAAAAACAACTGTTTCGGCTTAAATGACAATAGTAACGTCATTATCTATTGGAAAACCATTAATCTTATAAAGCTAATGGCATATATTGGACGGTAAATACTGCGGGTAAAAAGTAATTTTTAACAATATTTAAGAGGAAGCTACAAGCCAAAAATGTGTATATTCTTGGTATACCTTATATCGTACGTAATAGGCATTAAAATCGCTTGACAAAAGGAGTCTAGAAACGTCCGATTTCAAGCAAAAAACTGGTTTATATTTATTTTGTAAATAATTTTATAAGAAAGCAAAAAAGTTAATCAAGTGTTAATAATGTGTGTTATTTGTCACAGATAATCTTGGCTATAATACTGTATTTTTTTAAAGTTGTTTCCTTTATGCGTTCATACATTTCTATTGAAAAAATATTTTTTTTAGTAGTTTGCATTTATATTTTTTACCAAATAATTTATTTTTTTATTTGTATTCTACTCAAGTGAAACGATAGGAAAACCTTCAATTTATCTAAAGCATATTTTTTGGTATTCATAATGTACGCCAATTCGTTATAAAGATTAATCAAAATAGTGATTTGGCATTCAGCTTCGCCTTAAGGTTATAGGTTATAGGTGTCGCCACAGACATTGAAATTAATAGACCAGCCAATCAGGGAAAGGCGAACAAACCAAGTTTCGAGGACCTCGACATTACGGTCCCCTTTATGTGTTTTTTTTGTTATATAGGATTTTCCAGTAAGAAGTGTTATTTTGATATTCAATCGTAAAAGATCAATGGTTTCGTTGCTTGTGTGGCACGTAGCGACGTGTTGTTGTAAGTAAACGTTGTCCAGATCAATAACATCCAATTTCGGCCATAAAAAATCATTAATCATCTCTCGATAGCACAATCCATTCACCGTAACTGTTGACCCAGCCTCATTTTCGAAAAAGTAAGGTCAAATGACTCCGCCGGACCATAAACCGTACCAAACAGTCACATGTGGAGAATAGAGAGGCTTTTCAACAATAACTCGCGACAATTTTGCTTGTTGACGAAGCTACCGAGGTGGAAATGGGCCTCATCACTCAAGATGATTTGCATTTGATTCACTCAAGTGAATTTTAATCATTTCAATGTGTTGTTGAAGCGTGCATCGTTCCATTTTTATTAATGGCGTAGTTTCTACTTGTCAAATGTCAAAAAATGACAGCTTCTAAAGTAATTTCTACCGAAATAGCGGGCTATTCAAAATAACATCTCTTATTGGAAAACCCTGTGCATGCAACTCGCTTTGTCGAATCGATACCCAAATTTCAATGTGAGAGCAAGTCTTTTAATTTTGATTTCTATGGGTATCGCAGTCAGAGTTGACACGAACACAATACTCACACAGATGAGTTGCTTACATACAGCATGTCCAATCTTGTTACTTCAATTTCACGAAATAAAATTCCAGTGAAATTGAAAACAATATAGGTGATATAAAATTTAAACTCTTTCGTTATCCTACATGTATTTAAAATGACTTATTTTTGCATTTTTAACTATAAATTTTTTGACAGATCTAATACGCCTAAATTTTGAATGGGGGAGCTAGGTATAATGCCAGTAGCCGAAATAACAAACGGTAATATTTTTATAGTCTGAGAATGCCAAATTCCTTTTATCTCATTTCCTAAATCTGTGAATATATATTTATTTAATTATACTTATTATTTTATTTAGAAAAAAATTAACCCCTATAAAACAATGTTTTTTTTTGTTAATACTTTAATTTTAAAATTTCTTTTAACTTTTTTTTTTGGTTTTTCCGATTTTTTCATTGAACCTTCCTACCCAGGAACTGGAGTCAATAACTCTACCAACCTCGCCGAATGCCGATCGGGTAGGACCTAGATTTATTTATTATGTTAATTTTTCTTATGTGAAACCGCACAAGAGTTCCAACTGCTCCCAACCGTCTGGAGCCAGTGAGACTATGGCATACCCAATTAGCGTATGTTGTGAGGATGAAGGTAGTGGGGAGGGGAAGGAGATGAGAGAGAGGAAGGTGGGAGAGCACCTGGAAATTCAGATCTAGTCACCAAATTCGGCCAAAACATTTTCAAGCAACGTTTCAATTCTGAATGGTCTTACACCAGGGCGATACTGAGAGTATCTTCCACTTTAGAACATACAGCAAGTACATTACATATTATTTTTAATGAACAAATTGTGAAATAACACAATTTAATCAAGAAATATTTACTAATTTACGACCCGCAACCTTCGGCCTTCTAGTAGAGAGCCTTACCCCTCGACCACGGAGGCAAATTTTTTTTTTATTTTTTTTTTTTATTTATTGAAACATATAAACAAGGTTACAATTTTTTTAACAATATAAACAAAAATATATCAATCACTCTCCTAATAAAGCAGCTGCTTGTGTTTAGGAGAGGACAACAAAAATATTTTTACATTTGTTTAAATTAAACAAAAAATATTAGTAATAAAACAAAAAATAACACAAAAAATAACAATAAAAGTAATAAAAATATAGATTAGTTAATAAATGATTCAAAGAATTTAAAAGGCAAAAACATATTTCTAAACAATAAGTAAAGTTATGAGGTGGTACAAGAGTATTTTAATTTAATTTTTTTTTTATATATTTCGTAGTTTTCTTCCGATCGTATATCAAGGGGTAATTTATTAAATAATTTTACACCCTTGAATATATAGTGATGTTGTGCTGTTGTGGTTCGTGCTAGTGGCACGGTTAGTCCTCCAACAGATATTATTCTTTTGCTAATATTCAATTGTGGTAAATTATTTTGACTAAAGAAATCTTTATGTATTTGTAGAAGTGCAATTTTGTCATAAATTTTTGTAAGTGGGGGAACCGGGAAATCTTGAAAAACATTTATAGTTGGGTAGTAATATGGCTTTTTTAAGATGATTTTTATTAGTATTTTTTGAATAGTTTCCAGTGGGAGTAGGGATGATTTATATGCACCCCCCCAAGCCACGATTCCATATTGTAGGACAGAGTGCGCCAATGCATAATAAATATCTTTTAGTATTTTTAATGATACAATATTTCTTAGTCTAAAAAATATATAGATTAGTTTTCTCATTCTGTCTACTGTGGAATTTATTTGACTTTTCCATTTAATGTTATTATCAATAATTATTCCAAGATATTTTATTTCTTTTTTACTACTAATGTTTATACAGTTTGAATTACAGGGTGCGAATTTAAGGAGGCAATTTCTTTCGTGAATTTTTATGTTTAGATTTACATTTGAGTTATTCCCTGTTAGGCTATAAGGTATAAAATGGGTTTTTTCGATATTCAGTGTCAATAAATTTTCGTCAAACCATAGTTTAACGATATTTATTGCATTATTAGCTGATACTACGACCTCATTCCATGAATTTCCTTCAATAGTTATAACTGTATCATCTGCGTAAGATATGATGTTTCCAATGATTGGGAGTTGAAAAAGTTCATTAACATATAATATAAAAAGTAAAGGTCCCAAAACAGTTCCTTGTGGGAATTCCAAAATCTATATTTTCTATTTCACTTAATTCGTTGTTTACTTTAACCTGTTGAGTTCTTTGATAGAGATAACTTTTTAACCATGTTTTAGCTTTGCCAGTAATTCCTATATTATTTACTTTATTAATTAATTTTGAATGTGAGACACTATCAAAAGCTTTACTGAGGTCAATGAATATACTTAAGCATTTTTTGCCTCTATCTAATGTTTTGTAAATAATCTTAGTTAATTCTGCAATTGCGTCTTGTGTGCTAAGTTTATCTCTAAAACCGTATTGACTAGGGTTAATACTTTTTTGGTTATCTGTATAATCAGTAATTTGTTTTTTTATTACTTTTTCGTGTATTTTTGCAATGTTGGATAATAAGGATATTGGGCGGTAATTGTTTACTTCTTTTGGATCTCCGGATTTATATACTGGGATTATAATGGCTTTTTTGTAGTTAGACGGGAATATTCCGTATTTAGTACTTACATTAATTATATGCGTAATCGGTTTGGTTAGAAAATTGCAGTATTTTTTCAAGATTTCTGTAGTTATACCGTCGTATCCTGGCGCACTACCATTTTTAAGTGATTGTATTATGTTTTCAATATTTTTTTCTGAAGTCGGTTTAAAATTTGAAAGATTGCTATTTGTTATTTTATCTTCATGTATGTCATCAGGTTGATAATTTTGGTCAATTTTATATGCAAGTTTTTGACCGACGGTAGCGAAAAATTTGTTGAAAATATTTGCGCACATTTTTGGTTCACGGATAGCATTTATTTTAGTTCCATTATTGTTTATGACATTTATTGTAGACTTATTTTTATTATTTTTATTCATTATTTCATTTATAGTGTTCCATGTTTTTTTAGGGTTTTCTTTTGTGAGGATTATTTTCTCCCTGTAATATTTTTCTTTTGTGTCTTTGATAATTTTAATGAGTTTGTTCCGAAATATTTTGTATTCGTTTTTTACTTGGCTACTGGTAGGGTTTTTTTTTGTGTCTATGAAAAGTTTTTCTTTTTTCCGGATAGATATGAGTAATCCTTGCGTAATCCATGGTTTGATTTGCCTTAATTTAGAACTTGGTTGATTATTTATAAAGGTTGTACAGTCTGCGATATGAGCATTTAAAGTTTCTTCAAAGAAGTTTGCGCACATGTCTGGGTTTTGGCAATTTAGTATTGAGGACCAAGATTCGTTACTTAATTTATTGTTTAATTTTACATTGTTCAATTTGGAAATTATGTTAATATTTTTTCTAGAGTCATTTAATCCTAAGTTTTTATTGAAATCATAAATAAAAATTTTTGTATGGTGATCTGTTATATCATTAAATCATATCATTAATCATTATATCATTAATCAAATGTAACGTGATTGCCACTAAAATATGATAGAATGCATTGCCATCCACAACGAGTCTATATAACGAGTTTAAGCTCGATAGGATGTCGGTAAGTGGGTTCATAACCGATTTATTACAAGTTTCTTTTTAACTCTAAGTTTTTATATTCCAAATAAAATATAATTATTTATTAACATATTATCTATATATTTGCTATGTCAAAAAGGTTAACTATATTAAATTCTCATGATAGAAAAAATCTCAAAGTAACCCTTTGGAAATAAAACACGTTTTATTCTGTTATTTAATATGTTATAGGCATGAAAAATTCACAGTGTGTCTTTAAATGCAACTAAAGCACTTGGCGAGATATGCTCGAGGTATATTTCAAACGAGTCGTGTTTTGTTAAATATTTTCACCATTTTCGCTTAATTATTATTATTAGCCCTCTAACCTTCGTATTTACACATCTTCATTTTAACACGTAATACCCGGAGGTTCAAAATAAAACGCATGCGGCGATGGTGGGTCCAGATTGACCCGGCTGAAATGATGAAATTAAAAGGCTTTTTAAACAAAGTCACAATACTAGAAATGTGCCCGAATGGTTGACAACATCTGCGCGGGACTGTGAGAGACAAAGACGGAAGGACAGAGCAAAAGATATGCTGTTTCGTCGGCTGCTCGAATTCAACTTAGAAGAAATGGAATTTTTGCGTGTTTTTATACACAATTCTTCTAATAACTTTTTTAAAACGTGTCCGATTTTAATCATTTTTGAGTCGAAATGTGGGTAAATATTTGATGAAAGAATAGAGAAAAGGAAATTAGCCTAAACGAGATATTTGCGGCAAAATCTTTTATTTAAAAAACACTGGGTCAAATCAGACCCATCACCGGAGTCGAGGTGTTAAACCATTCTTGAACGCTTACTACGGGGCCTCAAATAAAAAAGGGTAGGCTCCACGCTTTCTTCTAGATTGCATCAATCATTTTTTTATGATTATTCCGTTACCTGCACCGTTCAGAATCGTTATATTTACATGTGGTTTGTTTGTGCAGATTTTTCCATTTCTGCTAAAAAAATATTCCATAGGCAAATTATTTTGAAGATGACACGTTTGATTTGTGTACAACGATGGTATCCAAAGCTAAAAGTATGTATTTTTAGTTAGGAACACCTGGAACCCTGTTAGGAATTCCACTAATACACAAAGATTCTGTTAGCAACCCAACTAATATACAAAGATTCTGTTAGAAAAAACACTAATATTCAAAGATTCTGTTAGGAACCCCACTAACATACAAAGATTCTGTTAGAAACCCCACTAATATACAAAGATTCTGTTAGAAACCCCACTAATATAAAAAGATTCTGTTAGAAACCCCACTAATATTCAAAGATTCTGTTAGAAACCCCACTAACATACAAAGATTCTGTTAGGAACCACACTAACATACAAAGGTTCTGTTAAAAACCCCACTAATATACAAAGATTCTGTTAGAAACCCTACTAATATAAAAAAGATTCTGAGGGTCACCATCAATTCTTCTTCATCAATTCAAAAATGGTATTTTTATGTACCGCTAGCTGACGTATTCCCGGTGTTGCTCGGGACCATGAATGGTTCGTAGCAAAGATGTGCTTTATTTCAAATAAATCCATTTCAAATGCAAAATGCAAAATGGGTATTTTCCATTTTGCATTTTAAATGCTTTTCTAAAAACCATTTTGCATTTTAAATGCTTTTTTGCAACATTCTTCCTACTATCTCCACTCATCTTTTTTTCATAAGCCCCAAATATCAGCCGGTCCTCAACCTCGCTATGAGAGATAATTTCCATTTGTCAAGTTGCTCCCTGGTAGGAGCCCTGGCAATTGAGTGATACTATTACAAAAAATACTGATTCAAATAATAATAATAATAATAATGATAATAATGATTTATTGTCTTCTTTTCTTATTAACACATAGATATAATGATATCCTCACTGGGATCTCCCGTGCTGAGGATGTCATTTACATATTATAATTTAATTATAAGAAATTAATATTACAACAAAGTATAATGTAGTATATATATATTTTTTAAGTAATTTTAAAATAAGTAAGGTACTGTTTTTTGGTATAGTTCAGTTGATTCTGTTTTAGTCTGTGTTTGATTTCAGTAAATTTTCTATTTCAGATCTTCCTATGTTAAGTATCCAGCTTTTTATTTCAGATTTAAATGTTAAAGTGTTGAGGTTTTTGAGTGTGAGTGGTATTTTGTTGTAGAGTTTAATACTGTGATATAAGAAGCTTTTTTGCCCAAAAGTTGTATTTGTAATTATTTGTTGGATAAGTTTTTGATCATGAGATCTAGTGTTTCTATTGTACGTGTTTGTTGTTATTTCTTGTGTTTTGTGTTTATGAATGTAAATGAGTATAGTTTTAGAATATAGTTGTTTAATAGACATGATGTTAAGATTGGTGAAGATTTCGTTAGTGCTAGTTCTTACAGGAACTTTCAGTATAATTTTCATTATGGCTTTTTGAGATTTGATAAGTGGATTTAGTATGTTTTTATTTGCACTGCCCCATCCGATAATACCGTATTCTAACAGTGATTGGCAGAGAGCCATGTAGATTTTGATTAAGTCTTTTTTAATGAGCACATTCCTGATAGTTTTGAAAAAATAACTAAGTTTTTTAATTTTATTATCTAAATAGCTAATGTGATTGGTCCATTTTAAATTCCCATCTATTTTTAGACCTAGATACGTTATATGGTCAACATTTTCTAATGAGGGACAATTACAATGCTCATTTAAGTGATGCGGGCTATGAATTTTCAAGTTATGGTTTTCTTCAGAGTTTTTTGTATTTTTTATTTTGAAAGTGATGAATTTGGTTTTATTAGCATTTAGTGTAAGTGAATAGTAGTCTAGCCATTTTTTAATCCTGTTTAGTGTGTCTTCTGCTTTCTTAAATGTTTCTGTCCAATTATTCCCATTTATAAGGAGAACAGTATCATCCGCAAAACTTATGATTTCTCCGTCACATTCTATGTGGCATAGATCATTAATGTATATTAGGAACAGAATCGGACCCAGAATACTTCCTTGAGGCACCCCGCATTTGACATCAATACACTCACTGGTTATGTTGTTAAGTTTCACAGTTTGCTTTCTATTTCCCATGTAGCTTTTAAAGAATATCAGTTCATTATCAGTGATCCCTATGTTAACTAGTTTTTCAAAAAGATGTTGGTGATTTATTGTGTCGAAGGCTTTAGAAAGGTCGAGAAATACTCCAATGCATTTTTTATGTGAATCTAGAGAATTTTTAATATATTCAATTACTAAAGCTATGGCGTTGGATGTTCCTAGATTTTTTCTGAAACCAAATTGTTTTGGTGATAATAGTTTATTTGATTCTAGGTAATCGATGAGTTGAGTTTTAACTGTTATTTCTAAGATTTTAGATAATGTGTTCAGGATTGTGATTGGTCTGTAGTTATTGATATCTGTACGATTTCCTGATTTAAAGATTGGTGTAATAGTCCCTATTTTGAGTTGTGATGGAAATCTGCTTTCCGTAATAGATTTGTTTATTAGAAAGAGTATCGGTTCGGTAATTTCATCTTGTATAAATTTTAATGTTTTCATTGTGATTTCATCACTACCAGATGAAGATGTTGGTTTGAATTTAGAAAATATTAGTATTAGTTCTTGTTTAGTGATTTGTTTTAGAGCAAATTTAAACCTTTGTGGATTTGGGTGTTTGTTTATTTTTGGGTTATAGTGTTGGGGTTTGGTTATTTTATTCGCTAAGTTCGAGCCTATGTTTGCAAAAAAGTTGTTTGTGTAGTTAATTAGTTGATGTACGTTTTTGTTGAGCGAGAGTGTGCCGTTCTCTGTGTTGATTTCTTCCAATGGGTTTGCTTTGTTTTGATTTGTGTAGGTGATTTCTTTAATTATTTGCCAGAGAAGTTTTGGATTATTATTGGATTGATGAATTTTAGATCTGTAGTAATTTTGTTTGGCCGATTTAGTAAGATTGGAGCAGATGTTTCTATAATTTTTGTAAAATAGTTTTAAGGAAAGGTCGTATGGATAGTTTTTTACTTGCTGATGGAGCTTGTCTCTTTTTCTTATACATTTTAGTAGGCCAGGTGTGATCCATGCTTTTTTGATAATTTTATTGTGTGAATATGTGTAAGTTTTTATTGAGGTGTGGTTATGTATTTTTAATTGCAATAGTTTAATAAATAATTTCCAAGCATCTTCAAGGTCTTCAGCTTTATATATTAATTCCCAGGTTTCAGTTTTTAGTGAATTTTTTAGTTCGTTGTAGTCTATAACATGTCTATTCCCCGTTAAATTTTGAGTCGATATAACTGAACATGGGGCCATGACGCTGTAATATTAAATGTTAGATAGCAGTTTCTATGTTTTTACGTTGGCAACATTAGTCCCGCGCAAATTTTTTGCGGTTTCATAATCTGTAGTCGTGGTGTTTTTGAATTTACCATTATGAAATATGTTTGTTCTACATTGATGTCCATTATTAAATGACAAAATTGTTTAAAAATTCTATAATTATTTTAATTGTTTGACCTGAGAAACCATTTTGCATTTTCAATGCATTTCGAAAATATGTATTTTGCATTTTGCATTTGAAATGCTTTTCTAAAAACCATTTTGCATTTTCAAATGGAAAAGTTTTGATCCATTTCCATTTTGCATTTCAAATGGTTTTGGGTACCCATTTTGCACATCTCTGGTTCGTAGTAAAGTTTTGAGATTGTAAATTCTAGTGTATCCGAAAACTGGGCCTATTTTTAAGGTGGAAATAATATTATAAGTAAAGTTTTGGTTTCGCTTAATCTTACCATATCTTCCTCAGGCGTCCCCGACTTCCACCATTCACTACTGTATACAACATTATAACTTTTTAAAGAGCTACATTATATTGACTTTTATACGCCTCCGTATCCAATTACAGTGATAATGAAGTCTTCCTCGGGATTGTCTTACCATTCTTCTTCTACCATTCAAACAACTACTCTAAACACTCCTGACCTGCAGCAGCTTGTCCAGTTTCTTCACCACCTAGGATTCTTGCTGCAGAGTATTTATCTTCTATCTTCGTTGAACGTCACAGCGGTGCTGCCAAGGTCTGGTATCTATGTGAGGATATTGTGTCAGCGCTTTATTAGCAGCAGACACATACCTGGACGATCTATGACGAACCTCGTGCTGGCACTGTTGGTGGACGCGGTTGATTCTCTCCCTGCAGCAGCTGGTCCAGTTTCTTCACCACCTAGGATTCTTGCTGCAGAGTCTCTATCTTCTATCTTCATGTCACCTGTTCCTGTTCTTCATTTTACTTCACTACATTTTTGTAATATTTATATTTTTTTGTAATACCTGCATCAACTGTAAAGCGCCCCTGAGGTGATATCTCACAAAACCATTTTGACCATGTCAAATCAAAGATTGCTCCGGTGACCGGTGTAATGTACAGACTACGTAGATTGCTTCCCACAGCCATACTGCGATCATTGTACTATGCTATGATTCACTCCCACTTGGCATATCTTTCGAGTATCTGGGGCTTTGCTACCAAAAAAATGATATCGGAGGTGCAAATAATCCAAAATAGAGCCATGCGTAACATTTTTGGCTTGCCTTGGGATATACCTGTTAAAGATATTTACCGTCACGCACTTGTTTTGCCATTTAAGATGGTTCCTAGCTTTGAGATAACAAACACCATTTTAAATATTATTCAGTGTAACACCCACACAAATATAAAACTGAACTATAACAACGATGTTCACCAATATAATACACGACAACACAACAAACTACATATATCAAAAATATACTCAACAAAGTTCGGACTGAAATCATTAGAATATATTGCCTACACTAACTATAACAAATTGCCTGAAGAATTAAGACAGGTAATAATAATAATGCCTCTAACAAATCTCGAAACGATATATTGAAATCCTATTTTTTCAAATGTTATTTGGAAAACGAGTCATAAGTAGGTACAAACTCTGTTCTGATAGCCGTCCTAATTATCTCCAAATACCAAACATTGTATATCCAGAGATGATGAGCTTTTTTAATCTTCTCATGTATTTTGAATGTAAAACATCTTGTATTAGGTCTGTTTATTTTTGACCCCGTACTTTCTAATGTATTTTCCTTATTTTGTTTTTTATGCATTTATATAGTCCATCATTGAGGATACTTTTTCAACTTTTTGACACCAACAGTACATAAATCAAATGAGTGATTATAATAATTCATAAAGTCTTATAAGACAATTTTTTTTTGTGAGATATCTGTAAAGTGATTCTTCATATGTTGTGTCTGTATCTTGCTTCTGTGAAATGTTTTGTAAATGTTTTCTTCATACATTGTGTCTGCACATTGGGTTGTATTGGTCATTTTTAATTTTTAATCTAATTTTTCTGTACAAAAATCTTTTATTAATTTTTTTACTCTTCTATTTCAAAACTACCAATTGGCGATCCCTTAATGAGTTTAATAACTCATGGGAATACAATATCGTTTGTTGTATGTTTAAAAAAAAAAAAAAAAAGCGGCGCTATACAAATTGTCCAATATTATTATTATATAATAAGTACTAACTATTATCAGCGAAATCAGTTAGTAGCCCGGGCACAAATTCGTAAATACAGACGCGTTTTCCATTCCGGATATTTCGGCAGTGCTCGGGCGCTCGCTAAATGCCCAATTTCTTTATTTACCTCGCTTTTAATCAGTATTGTTTTTAAGTTCAAAGGTTTATTTTCATCGATTGACCGCAGTTACTACTCTGGGCAAGTATACTCAGTATACCCTCAAAATCGTCCTTTTGTAAGACCACCATTCAGAATTGAAACGTTGCTTGAAATGGCTTTGGCCAGATCTGAATAGCCAGGCACTTCCCCATCTTCCTCTTCCCCATCTCCTTCTCCTCCCCGCTACAATCAGGCTCACAACATACTACAATTGGGGATGCCATAGTAAGACGTTTGAGAGTAGTTGAGGCTCTTGTGCGGTTTCACATTTAAAAAAAAAAAACATATATTTTCGCATTTCGTCATTATACAGGCAGAGGCGGTCCCTGCCTTAGTGCATTTGTGCACTGCACTGCCAAACATCGATATACGTTAGAAATGTAAATTCGTATATCCACTCACGAAGAATTCACGCCAGATCATTATAATATTCTTACCAATCAAAGTTTGTACTAGACTGCCGCGCATGCGAAAAACAGTGTAATATATCAACCCGTGCATTTTCGGCTTTGCCCGAGACATGCCATGTACCTTCTATAGGCACTGTCTCTAGAGGTCGGAACCGTGAAATGAGCGAGACAGGTAGAGACCCATAACGGCTGATGATGTGTTAGAGCAGTGGAGATAGAAGCAGGTCTGTGCATTATCGGCGCATGCGCAGAAACATCCTGATATGTATCAAAACCTTAAACATGCGTAAAACGTTTGGAATGCATTAGTTAGGATTGACAGATTTCGAACTAATTAACAATGTTATAATATTCTAGCGTTACCGGCGCGATCTACATATCTGCAAACTTGACAGTATTCATTATTGGCGATTGACGCGACGTTTTAACGGTTTTTACGAGTTTTGCTCTGCAAAAAGCTTTTTAAAAATGAGTGCTAATGAAAACATTGCGGTTTTATCAAAAGTAACCGAAGTTCATTTAATCCCAACAAACTAGAGATGATTTTGCGAATGCTGACGGAGCAATATCAATTTTACAAGTGTAACTTGGTGGAGTGTTTTAGTGAAATAGTGAAACTGTTAAAAATAATTTGTACTATTCCGATGACAACTGTCGAGTGCGAAAGGTGTTTTTCTACGTTGAAACGTGTAAAAACATTTTTGTCCCAAGATCGTCTCAATGTTTTATCAATGATGAGCATCGAAAAAAGTTTGATCTCGTCTATACCAGTCTTTAATAATCTTGTAATTGAAGAATTTTCTCAAATGAAAGAGCGACGAATGGATTTTCACTACAAATGAATTATTTGTACTGGGTATGTAGTTCCCTTTAAATCACTTTATTTTCCTATTTTACATTTTACCATTATTTGTGAAATGCACTGCTGGCAAATTCTGTCACGAGCCGCCTCTGTATACAGGGTGTATCGGCAAGTACCCGATAAACTTTAACCAGCTGCTATCCTCAGCACATTTGGAGTAAAAAATGTTATGGGCGATTTGCTGTCCGGTAATATTTTTTTCCATTAAAAACAAAAAATAAATAAAAAATCCACACTCCGTCACTGTCATTTGCGTTGTTTCTCGTGTTCAACAGCTGTTATTAGAAAGTGTGTCAAAAAGTGTCCTCGCTCTTTCGTACATACTAAATAATAATAGTTAAAAATGAGACAAATGGTGCCGTGCCATTTCGTTGTGATTGTAAAAGCGCGCCAACGTAGGTACGTACGTAAATTATTCAACGAAACTCGAACAAAATATTGCCAGACGGGTTTTCAAACTTTGACAAAGGATAAAACATTGGTGACACGTGGTGAAAATAGGAATAATAATTTTTTATTAAAAAAAAATGTTACCGGACAGCAAAGTGCCCATAATTTTTTTTACTTCAAATGTGCTAAGGAATAGCTGGTTAAAGTTTGTCGGGTACGTGCCGATATACCCGTATATATTATCAAGGCAAGTGCTGGTGCATGAACACGTGTTCCGATATATTAGGATTTGAATAAAAGTTTATCAGAAGACGGTCTGCAATCCGTCTTTTGAATTTGAAGAGATTTTTTCAATAAATATTCGCCCTATCGACATCCGTTGCGTAGTTTAGAAAAACTAAACGCACAAACAAACATACGCGACAGACAGACTTAATTTTATACTATTTAGAGATAAACTATTTTCTAAATACTAAATGAATATTTCCATTAAATTTATAAATTAGGTATAATAACTTGCATACCGATATCAGACTTCTCAAACTATCAAATAGAAGAATTTTAACTGTAACCTTATTTGTATTCAAAATTATTAAATCTCTAATTCACACCCCTGAATTATTGCCAGACAAACTCGTAGCAAAGACAATTTTATATGTAACAATAACCTCTATACTAATTACTCTATTTATTCACCAATCCCAAGAATTCACCTTGCAAACGAACGCTGTGAACTTGTTGATATATTTGGTGTTAATAATTTTGTGGGTTTCTAAAGGCAACTAATTTCAGACCTATTTGCTCGTTATTAACTTGTATAATTTCTTGCATTTTTTTAAAAATCTTGTCTCCATACCTTACTACAAGTACATTGCATACTTCTTTTTAGTTTTATTTTGCTTTTAACACGCATATTAACGACTATTTTACAGCGCCCTTGTGGTGATTTTGCACAAAAACGGCGCTATACAAATCATCCAAATATTACGAACATACTTGATTTATATATTGTTATTTTTTTGTTGTTTGAAAAATTAAAACCTTCTGTTGGCACTGCATATGCAGTAAATCACGTATAATATTTATCATGTAAAAGCAAAACAGGGCGTTTAAATTAATAAATAATCCAAAAATAGAGGAATTTTTGTACGATGTTATTTCGCTTCCAGATTGTTTTTTCTTGTAAACTCTCCAATACCACTTTATAAGAAACTAAAGGATATTATAGCTTTACTTATTTTGTTTCATATAAAAATACCTAATAAAAAAATACGTACTTTGGACAAATCTTTCGTAAATATGTATTTTTTTACGGTAGATGCAAACACATTTATCTTTCTAACACTGTTTAAAATACACATCTCACCGTAATACGAAATAGAACCACTATTATTTTAAGTCCGTCTCAGTTTAGTACTGAGCAGAGATGTGCTTTATTTCAAATAAATCCATTTCAAATGGAAATGCAAAATGCAAAATGGGTATTTTCCATTTTGCATTTTAAATGCTTTTCTAAAAACCATTTTGCATTTTGCATTTTAAATGCTTTTCTCAGTGCATTTTCCATTTTAAATGTTTTTTTGCAACATACTTCCTACTATCTCCACTCATCTTTTTTTCATAAGCCCCAAATATCAGTCGGTCCTCAACCTCGCTATGAGAGATAATTTACATTTGTCAAGTTGCTCCCTGGTAGGAGCCCTGCGAGCCCTGGCAATTGAGTGATACCATTACAAAAAATACTGAACATGGGGCCATGACGCTGTAATATTAAATGTTAGATAGCAGTTTCTATGTTTTTACGTTGGCAACATTAGTCCCGCGCAAATTTTTTGTGGTTTCATAATCTGTAGTCGTGGTGAGAGTGGTATATTTATGGTCGTGGTGTTTTTGGATTTACCATCATGTAATATGTTTGTTCTACATTGATGTCCATTATTAAATGACAAAATTGTTTAAAAATTCTATAATTATTTTAATTGTTTGACCTGAGAAACCATTTTGCATTTTCAATGCATTTTGAAAATAGGTATTTTGCATTTCGCATTTGAAATGCTTTTCTAAAAACCATTTTGCATTTTGCATTTTCAAATGGAAAAGTTTTGACCCATTTCCATTTTGCATTTCAAATGGTTTTGGGTACCCATTTTGCACATCTCTGGTACTGAGTTGACCCTATTGATACAAAAATTAAGCTCTTGATGTCACAAACTTCTTTATATGCTACAAGCCAAAAATGTGTATATTCTTGGTATACCTTATATTATAGGTAATAGGCATTAAAATCGGTTGACAAACGGAATCTAGAAACGTTTGATTTCAAGCACAAAACTGGTTTTTATTATATGTAAATAATTTTATAAGAAAGCAAAAAAGTAAATCATGTGAAACTGTCACAGATAATCTTAGAAAGTTGTTTCCTTTACGCGTTCATACAATTCTATTGAAAAAAAATATTTTTTAGAAGTTTACATTAATATTTTTTATTGAGTAATTTATTTTTTTATTTGTATTTTACTCAAGCGAAACGATAGGAAAACCTTCAATTTATCGAAAGCATATTTTTTGGTATTCATAATGTTCACCAATTCGTTATATAGATTAATCAAAATAGTGATTTAGCCTTAAGCTTCGCCATGGATAGTGCTACCCCCGGTAGACATGCAGAGCACAGATGACGTCACCCACTCATCTACCTAATACCGCTCGGTTTATGGTCGTTTTGGGGGACTTAAAAAAATCATGAAAACGAATTGTTTTTTTATAATTAAGTACTAGTATTTCAGATTAAATGTGGACGATAATATTTAAAAAAATGTACTCAAATCCCTAATTCTCGCACAATCGCTGTGCGAAGAACTAGCAGCGTTTGCAACCCTGTTGGGTGTACAGTTCGGCAATATCATGCATTTTTAAGGCGGCATTTCTACACAATTAACTGCTGACTGTTGGCTTCTCCCTCACTCGTACACACTGTGATGCGGCTACCAACGGCACAACGTGGAAACGAGGCAAACTCAGTGGCGTACCGGAAAAACGGCCCCTTGAAAATTGATGTTAATTGATCTCCTTTTATTAATAAAATTGTTCATTCAAGGTTAGACTGCCCTGACACTATAAATTTGCTATCTTTACACATACCTCCAAAATATACTAGACGGAATATTTTATTCTACCACAATAACTTCGCTACGAATTCTGTGTTAGAAAGAATACATAGGTTGGGCAATGAACTAAGTGATGTCGCTGACATATTTAATTTAAACTTCAATACATTTAAAGCCAAATTAGTCCACCACTTTGTATGTAAATAATGTATGAGAAATCATTATATTTTATTTCGATTTTCTATTGTTTGTTTTATACTGTTGTCAAAAATGAAATTTGTAATTGTTATGTACTTAAAAGCCCAATAGGGCGTCAATAAATAAATAAATAAAAAAGACATTTTGGAAGCTTGTAAAAAAAATTTGCTTAAGAGTCCCACCTGCTCCCAACTGCTTGGAGTCAGCAGTAGGTACTATCTATGGGCTCTAAAGGTGATATATTATGTTGTGAGGCTGAAGGGAATGGGAACAGGAAGCAGTTGAAGAAGATGAAGGTCTGACGGTACATGGCTAAAGCCATTTTAAGCAACGTTTTGATTTAGTGGTTGTCTTTCACCAGGGCGGTACTGAGAGTATCTATCTTATGATCTTGCCTTCTTCGACTTTTTTATTACTTGTTTGTGGTAGAATGGCACGTTTGTCGACTGGTAAGTTTTGTGATAGAGTAGTACATACGTTTAAAGATTGGTAAGTTTTGTGGTAGAGTAGCACGTTTTCTTGGAATGGTAAGGTTTGTGGTGGTGTGGCACGTTTATCGTTCTAGTTTTGTGGTAGAAGTGGCGAAGAAGAGTGGCGAATTTATCGAGTGCTAGAATTTGTGGTTCAGTGGCGTATTTATCGAGTGGAAAGGTTTGTGGTAGAGTGGCACGATTATTATCGATTAGTAAGTTTTGTGGTAGAGTGGCACGTTTTTCGAGTAAGTTTTGCGGTAGAGTAGCACTTTAATCGATTGGCAAGTTTGGTGGTAGAGTGGCACGTTTATCGATCGGTAAGTTTTGTGGTAGAACTGGCGCCTTTATTGAGTGGAAAGGTTTGTGGTAGAGTGGCACGATTATCGATTAGTAAGTTTTGTGGTAGAGTGGCACGTTTTTCGAGTAAGTTTTGCGGTAGAGTAGCACTTTAATCAATTGGCAAGTTTTGTGGTAGAGTGGCACGTTTATCGATCGGTAATTTTTGTGGTAGAATTGGCGCCTTTATTGAGTTGAAAGGTTTGTGGTGGAGTGGCGGGTTTATCAAGTTGTAAAGATTGTGGTAGAGTGGCGCATTTATCCAGTGGTAAGGTTTGTGAAAGCGTGTCACATTTATTGATTGATAAGTTTTGTGGTAGATTGGCGCGTGTATTGGGTGGGAAGGATTATGGCAGAGTGGCGGATTTATCGAGTTGTAAGGTTTGTGGTTGAATGGCGCAGTTATCGAGTGGTGAGGTTGATGGTAAGCGGTAACATTCGTAGACAAAAATTCCAGATACCGAATAACCTGGAAGTATTTGAATTCCTCCTACCTACATCATTATAGTCGGAAAATGTTGCTTGTGCAAAGATGGGGAAGATACTTAGCTAGCATAAGAATGATCCCGCGACTATCATATAAATGCCGTTATCTTATCTGACAACATAATGAACCGATTTTGAAAAACAATTAAAACACCGACAGATGAAAACACGCCTGATGTTATTCTATCTACCCCGTCCACAGCGCCATTGCGGAGAAATTAATCAAAATCGTATACAGATTTTATCATCCCATTTCGCATATTGTTTTACGAGCCAAACAAAACTCAAAAATTAAAAATAAAATACTTAAATTTATGACAAGTTGATTAAGGTAAGTCTAAGAGACATAGAAATCATAGTTTTGATGAGAATAGACAAGGACAGAGACTGGGATGAATATACACGGTATCCGGAAATTATAATACAAGTGGGAAACTGATAAATCAACATTACATTGGTAGTATATACAGCCTTGATTTAATTAACCTCATTGCATTTCATGTACCCATAAGAGCTACTTCTTCTAAAACCATTTCAACCACTTGCTAGTACCTAGATTACATGAAGTTAGTAATAGGTATGCAGATGTAGCGCACCTGTTTAACTGCACAGAAGCTAGGCACAAGAAGGCTATACTATCATATCTTCTAACTCATTACTTACATAACCTAAGTCTACTCATATTTGTTGATAATATTTTGTATGTACTTGTATCTCCTAGTATTAATTTTATACATTCTGTCGTCATTTTATGATCAAATGCCACAGTTAATTGTTATTCTGTGACATGAATTATATTGTATGCTATATTTATACCGTTGATATTTAATAAATAAATTACATTGGTGAAATAACTTTTTTATTTTGAACTTTCGTATTCGAGTAATTAGTGTCCCAAATTCGATTTTTTTAGATTAAAATTAAGATTTTTTTGGTTCACCATGTGATGCAGATTCACCAGATTCCCGCATATACCACTCATTTCCAGGTAACGTATATATGAAGTCACAGGTCCCGGTCCATGCGGCCCTTGTGCCGGAACGCCACTGGACATGGTGTATAGTGTATACCAAACAGAAGTACAGCCCTTGCGGCGGGAGCAGGGGCGCATCCCAAACCATTCATATTTGATTACCAAAACAAGGTGAGTGGGGCTATACGGGATTATGTGTAGGTACCCATTATTGGTAGGGTTGCCGAAAATGCAAGTATATTATCTCGAAAACGGCACATAAGCACTGTTCATAATATGACATTAATTATGTTCTAAATGAAACAACGTGCTTGGCTAGGCTGACCAAACGGAAGAGAGTTTATTACATATCATAGACAAGTTTATCATAGACAAGTTAATTTTTTTATAAGTACCTAAAGAAATGGTATTTTGAGCATGTTATAACAGGCACACATATTTGACGGCCGGCATAGTCCAGTGGTAACGCATTGGACTGCCATTCCGAAGGTCGCGGGTTCGAACCCGGCGTGCGCAAATAAATTTTATTTGATTAATTTGTGTTATTTCACAATTAATTAATTAAAATAATATAAAGTATATTTGCGGCACGTTCCAGAGTGGAAGATACTACCAGTATCGCCCTGGTGTAAGACCACCATTCAGAATTGAAACGTTGCTCCAAATGGCTTTAGCCGTGTTTTGTGACTAGATCTGAATAGCCAGGTACTTCCCAACCTTCCTCTTTCCCTTCCCCACTTACCTTCAGCCTCACAACATCCCCCAATTGGGGATGCCATAGTCTCACTGGCTCCAGACGGGAGCAGTTGGGACTCTTGTGAGGTATTCACTATAAAAAATAAAAAAAAACATATAATAAAAAAACTTTACTGAACAGTTAAAACTTATTCAGAAAATATTTTTCCTAACTTTACTTGGAGAAAAATTAGTACGGCTAATTGATTAAGAATCTATTCATATGATCCGTAATCCTGTTAAAAATTGGATTGCAGGCCATTAACGAATAAACTGATTTCCTGATAAGCTTTTAGTAAGACGTGAAAACAACGTGTTCATAGAAATCCTAATATTTTCGCATTTCATCATTGTATATTATAATGATAATGATAATAACATGGAATTTATGTAGCGTAGCCTAGTGTCATTTCACTTCAAATGAGCTATTTTTTTTTTTTTTTTAAAGAAAGACAAACATTCCCGGGTTACGAATAACCTGACAATATTTGAAAATCTCCTACTACCACCACAGTAAGCTGAAAATGTTGCTTGTGTTGTGATGGAGGACTTAGCCGGCCGAGGAATTGAACACACTACGCCTGGGTGGGACCCAAACGCGATGTCAACTCGGCCACCGACCGGTCAATATATATTTTTTTATTTTATTTTTTTATTTGGTACAATATTTTTTTACATTTCAAAGTTTTCCAGTAATGTTGGCCTCACTGGGTGGCTTGCCCGTGCTGAGGCCTTCATTTTATAATATGAAAATATAATCTAAATACAATCTACAATATAAGATAAAATAATACATTTAATATTTATAATCTTGTGTGTTTGTGAGTGATGTGTGTTTATATTGGTTTTGCGTGTTACGTGTAGGTTTTATTTTTATTTTATGCTATGACATTTTGGTAATATTGTCTTTTTTGTTCTTTAATCCATTTTGTGTGTGAATTTATTTTTATTTTCCTCAATTTTAATTTCAAGTTTTACACTGTTGAAAGCTTTTATAGCATGGTATTGGTAGTGTCTTTGTCCAAAGCTTTAAAATATTAAATTACTATCGAACTTAAAAATGGTAATTTAGTGTTTGTGGTCATGTTCTTAAAATTATTCCTACAGTGTGCCTTACCCAATACAGATCTAATATTATAACACTAAATATACTTAATTATTGAAGACAATATTAGCGATTCCTAAACGAAGAGATACGGTCACATACATACGGATACATATCTTAAATAAAATAAAATAAGATTTATTTTAATATCAACGGTATAAAATATACCATATGTTTATCCAAAGACACTATCTAGATTGCATTTAGTTCGGGCTGAATCTTGCGATCATACATAAAGATAGTTGCCAATAAAAATGTGCGGTGAGAAAAATGAAGAATGTTGGCAGTTCTTATACGAAGTATGATACAGTTAAAAATGACCGAAGGAGATAGGGTCCCATTAGCTCAGTTAGTAGAGCGGTGCCCCGGCAAGGCAAGGGTTCTGGGTTCGAATCTTAGATGTGACCGTATCTTTTTCTGATTTTTCTGTTTCAGATTTTCGTTTAGGAATCGCTAATATTGTCTTCAATAATTAAATATTACAATTTGGGGTTTACTCACTAAGTTATTGCAAAAAATAAATATACTGTTTATACAAAGTGATGACAAAACTTAGAATGAAAGCTGCAGCAGGACAGGACAAAATAAGAGCATCAAAACTAAAACACAATATAGTTTGTGCTCAGAAATGAGCATCTTCTGAGCAGAAATTTAAAAAAGGTTATTTACAAGGCCAATGCAGGTGCATGAACATGTGTTCTGATATATTAGGAATTTACTGAAAGTTTACCAGGAAACGGCCTTCAATCAATAATTTGTAGAGATTCTTTATAAAATTGCAATACTCATTTTTCTTCGTGTACCTACGATTTGAAATAAATCGGTTGTTCCCCGTATAGATCTTTCTATTTCGACTTTTAAGGCCCTATACAAATAGAAACGAAGGGATACATTGTATTTAACTTTAAGAGTTAAGACTATCACTGAGCTACGACAAGCTGCTCGGAGTATCAAAACGGTTACACGATGAAAGTTATGCGTTTGGTCTGTAGGAACGCGGATACAAATGAAAAATTCTTCCACATATCCGCATCAGCTTCTCCATCACTCGTAAACATACTTCCACTTGGACAAAAATTATACTGTTAAATAAGTGACAGCTACAATTAGAGGCGCTACTGAGTACCAATATCTTGTCAAAACTTGTTACACTATTAGAACACGATATGACCATGCGTTTAGACCGGATTCGGTTTTAGTTAGAGCGTTGGGAGAGTTGGAGGTCAGTTGGAGGTAAACAAGCGGAAACTATTTTTTCGCTTCATGTCTCATCTAAATATAATACATCAATGAAGCATGCTAAGTTCCTGATAAAATATTAGTCGTTCAGAATATATCGAGAACACGTGTTTTTTCCGAATAGATATCATAACGGCATGCTACAATATAAGTATGTTAGTATCAATATAGGTATTTGTATGAACACGTGTTCATCAGTCCGCATAAAACATTCGCTTTTGACTGATCTTTGTTACGAACTCTTTCAAATCATTCGTTATAGGTCCGCAGTCCCATTTTTAAGAGGAAGCTACAAGCCAAAAATGTATATATTCTTGGTATAGGTACCTTATATTGTAGGTAATATGCATTAACATCGTTTGACAAACGGAGTCTAAAAACGTTCGATTTCAAGCACAAAACTGGTTTTTATTTATTTTGTAAATAATTTTATAAGAAAGCAAAAAAGTTGTAAATACCATTGACCGGCATTAACAAATCCCTTCCTACAGCCCCTACCCCTACATTAACCCGCCTCGCAACGCTGCCCAACCGAGTGGCAACATAGCTCCCCTGCCTTTACAATATACAGACAGATTTGTATTCTCAAGATTTCTCCGTGTATTTATTTCTTTTTAAAGTGACCCTGATACGATTTTTTTACAAAAACTGCATTTCAAAATACAAAATTAGCTTTAGAAAAGAGTATCTCAATCTTTGAAAACAATAAAACACAAAACAGCTTTGAGAATCTCTGGTCCATGGACCGCTTCGCGAAGAAGTATTATCCACCATTTAAACGTCACTTGCAGCTAGCGGTAATTTGAAGATCGCAATCCGGAATATCAGTTGGACTGCCCTGAACTGGACAAGCCTTATCTCATTCCCACAAATTGAAATCCAGCCATACAGTGTTAGTCGATTATAAAAATGGAGCCAAATACGTTATTACACCGGGCAATTAAACGTTCAGAATAATATAATATTTTTAGTGGGTAAACTAAAGGGGAACGGCAGTGCGGCCTTTTCATACAAAACTTAAATTTGGATTTGAAGCCAAAATACCAAACCAAACTGAATACATATTTTTTAAAATCAAAATGTATAGTTGTTTTCTCATGTCTATGGGTCATGTATCTAGTACAGATCAAGTGACCTACAAGGTAAATATGATACTGTATATTATATCCAGAGATGTGCTTTATTTCAAATAAATCCATTTCAAATGGAAATGCAAAATGCAAAATGGGTATTTTCCATTTTGCATTTTAAATGCTTTTCTAAAAACCATTTTACATTTTGCATTTTAAATGCTTTTCTCAATGCATTTTCCATTTTAAATGCTTTTTTGCAACATTCTTCCTACTTTCTCCACTCATCTTTTTTTCATAAACCCCAAATATCGGTCGGTCCTCAACCTCGCTATGAGAGATAATTTACATTTGTCAAGTTGCTCCCTGGTAGGAGCCCTGGCAATTGAGTGATACCATTACAAAAAATGCTTATTCAAATACTGAACATGGCCGACGCTGTAATATTAAATGTTAGATAGCAGTTTCTATGTTTTTACGTTGGCAACATTAGTCCCGCGCAAATTTTTTGTGGTTTCGTAATCTGTAGTCGTGGTGTTTTTGGATTTAACATCATGTAATATGTTTGTTCTTCATTGATGTCCATTATTAAATGACAAAATTGTTTAAAAATTCTATAATTATTTTAATTGTTTGACCTGAGAAACCATTTTGCATTTTCAATGCATTTTGAAAATAGGTGTTTTGCATTTGAAATGCTTTTCTAAAATCCATTTTGCATTTTGCATTTTCAAATGGAAAAGTTTTGACCCATTTCTATTTTGCATTTCAAATGGTTTTGGGTACCCATTTTGCACATCTCTGATTATATCCATATATAGTTAGTAATAACTAGATCACTGTGGAAATGTATTATATATTTATACAGCGCCCTTTATGTGATTTTGCACAAAAACGGCACAATACAAATCATCCAAATATTATTATTATTATATATGTACTACTTTATTTATTTGTGTTTTAAATTATTAAATACAGGTAATTAAAGAATTCAATTTTGCATTATTTTAAAGGGAAACTTTGGCACTTTTTTGTGAGTTGATTGTAATTATGAACAAATAACTTTGCTTTACCTACTGCGTAAATATAAAATAAATAAAAATATTAATGGCCTAAAACATACATTTTAATGGGCTTAAATTTAATTTACAAACGAACGATTTACGTTGGAACATATATTTGTCGAGCATAAATTTGAGACCACAAATCGCCTTTCTTATGGCGAAGCTTAATGCTAAATCATTACATTGAATAATCTTTATAACGAATTTGCTTGTATTATGAATACCAAAAAATATACTTTAGATAAATTTAAGGTTTTCCTATCGTTTTACTTGAGTAGAATACAAATAAAATAAATAAATTACCTTATAAAAAATATAAATTATGCTACTAAAAAAATATTTTTTCAACATAAATGTATGAACGCATAAAGGAAACAATTTAAAAAAAAATACAGTTTTATAGCTAAGATTATCTGTGACAGTTTCACTTGACTAACTTTTTTGCTTTCTTATAAAATTATTTAGAAAACAAGTAAAAACCACTTTTTTGCTTAAAATTGAACGTTTCTAGACTCCGTTTGTCAAGCGATTTTAATGCCTATTACCTGCATTTGTGACATTAAAAGGCATACCAAGAATATACACATTTATGGCTTGTAGCTTCCTCTTAGGCGATACAAGACTCTACAAGACACATTTTACAGACTAAAAGAAGTGCTCAATGTTGAAAAACTGAAAATTATTTATTTTTCTTTGGTGCAATCTTCACTCATATACGGAATAATAGGATGGGGCGGTGCGCTTCATGCACATATCAAACCTTTACAAATAATTCAAAATTATATGACCGGTCAGTGGTTGAGTGGGCATAGCGCTTGGGTCTCACCCGAGCGTCGCTTGTTCGATTCCTCGGCTGGCCAAGTCCTCCATCACAACACAAGCAACATTTTCGGCTTTCTGTGGTGGTAGAAGGAGATTTTCAAACATTGTTGGGTTATTCGTAACCTGGGAATGTTTGTCTTTCTTTATAAAAAAAAAATATATATCATCAAAGTTATGTATAATCAAAAAAGAACATTTTCAACAGATGAGTTATACAAAGAATCTAAACTATTCTGTCTCCGTAAACTATTTATTTTGCAAGCTATGAAATACATCTTTAAAAACCAAAAATAAATTCGAAATAAATGAAAACAGAACCAACATTAGAAATAATATTGTATTTTATACCCCCCAAACGAACACAAAACAAATGCAAACACACTGCAGTTTCATTGGACCTCGTACTTTCAATCTTTTACCGAAAAATATTCAAGTGATTACTAAACTTCCTCAATATTTAAAAGAATTAAAATTATGGCTTTTCGATACAGCAGTTGAAACTTTTTTTATTTAATTTGTATCAATTTATGTTTCTCATAAAATATTCACCATATATTACACTAAACACTTCACATAACTTATTGTTATAACTTCACTATACACTATTTATTATAAACACTTTTTATACAAACCGCTTAGACAATATGTAATCTTGTTTTTATTTTATATGCCCACAATTTGTTTATTTCTAGGTAAAATAAAATAATAACTTAAATATATTACCCACGCACAGGCTGCGCCTTAGTGGGTTCCCATTATTCGTATTGATTTATATAATATTGTATGTAATTAATGTAAAAATTGGGAAAAATAAAGGAATTAAAAAAATAAAAATAAAAAAAAATACCGGGGGTTGCTCGAGACTCACATTTTAATTAATTCCGACGAATTCGTAACGATAGTAAATATATATATTTTAGAGCGATCCCTATGGATGTAAATTTATTTATATAAAAACGGTACCTTACCATTAAAATATTTTATGTAAAACGGTTGGAAAATTTTATAAAACGTTTTTCAACTATACAATAAGCGGTAAGCAAAAGATTTTATTTTTAAAGACGGTGAATTTACTTTCCGAGGGATTCCTCTAGAAAAATCATAGGTTTTAGTCAGAATTAATTAAATTCCCCACGGGAAGATCAATTTTCTAGGCCGGCTAGGACAAATTTGACCGTAGGTTCGTTTATTACGCAGAATATTTTTTTACACGCCTTTATCACTTATGTCAGATTCCCGTCACATATTTTTGTTCATGGCTTCTTCACTTACGTCGTTAAGATTACGACGTTAATTTTGGGTATATTAATAAAAACATGAAAAGGATTAAAAGAATTTTGAATCAGTAGAATTTAAGAGAAAAAGCGTTATGTTAGTAATACAAGCAAATTAAATGTTGGAGAATACGCTTATATAAATTATACACTGCGTCCGGAAAGTCGTAGTACGTACAAGAGGAAGACAGGTGAATCTACTTTTGATTTGAGATTTCGTTTTTGAGTAAATCTAAACCGAAGTTGGAAAATTCTCCGTATGACAATTCACCAGTTCCCCGCTTATACTACGAATATCCAGACACCGTGTAAAATGTACATGCAAAATATAATTGTACATAAATACATAGTATAATATTTATTATTTTAGAAAACAAAATTGTGAAGCCGCACAAGAGTTCCACCTGCTTCTAACCGTCTGGAGTCAGTGAGACTATGGCATCCCCAATTGAGGTATGTTGTGAGGCTGAAAGTATTGGAAAGGGGAAGGAGATGGGAAAGATGAAGGTAGGGAAGTACCTGGCTTTTCAGATCTGATCACCTAACACGGCCGAAGACATTTCAATTCTGAACGGTCAATAAATACAAACATTATGAAATACTCATGATGACAATTTGATTGTAGGTTTCAATTATCTTACTTTTGGACTAATAGGGTTTTCCAATAAGAGGTGTTATTTTGAATAGCCCGCTATTTCGGTAGATGTTACTTTTGAAGCTGTCATTTTTTTACAATTGACAAGTAGAAACTACGCCATTAATAAAAATGGAACGATACACGCTTCAACAACGCATTGAAATTATTAAAATTCACTTGAGTGAATCAAATGAAAATCATCTTGAGTGATGAGGCCCATTTCCACCACGGTGGCTTCGTCAACAAGCCAAATTGTCGCATCTGGGGCTCGGAAAACCCAAGAATTATTGTTGAAAAGCCTCTCTATCCTCAACGTGTGACTGTTTGGTACGGTTTATGGTCCGGCGGAGTCATTGGACCTTACTTTTTCGAAAATGAGTCTGGAGCAACAGTTACGGTGAATGGATTGCGCTATCGAGAGATGATTAATGATTTTTTATGGCCGGAATTGGATGGTATTGATCTGGACAACGTTTACTTTCAACAAGATGGCGCTACGTGCCACACAAGCAACGAAACCATTGATCTTTTACGATTGAATATAAAAATAACACCTCTTATTTTAAAACCCTGTATTTTTGGGTTACAATCATAACCTGACATTATTTGAATTCCTTCCACACCCATCATCACAAGCGAAAAATATTGCTTGTGCAATGATGGAGCATCATTAACTGCCAGTAAGGTAAACCGCACGCCATAATGAAAATCTCCGATGAACCCGCACATTGCAGTGTTAATTTCCGGAAAGTTCCATGCCTGGTAGATAGATTGACCGCACGCAATGACCATTGGACCATGGTGTCATCCAATTTAAATAAAAACCAGTTACGAAAAAAATGCAAGCATTCTGCGCCCAATTTGAAATACATTGCAACATTTACTCAAAAAATACAACACATTTGCAAATAATAATAACACTGGTCGACATTTATTTTTTTAAGTGCTGTCCCTTAAGCATAGCTAATTTTTTTATATGTATTTAGTATCCATAAATACGAAATGAAACAAGTTTTTTTTTAATAGGTCAGTTTTTTTTATAATTTAATAAAGTTTTTTTACATAATTCTTCCATAGTATGACGGGTACTTACTTAACAAAATTTCAAAACTAATTCAATTTAATTTTTTAAATAATTTTTTTAATATATCCCTATTAGTTTCTATGTTCCTGATGGTTATCTCCTTCACCAACGGCATAGACTGTTTTATCTCCCGGCCTGCAGGACTAACTTGCCAATGGTCATGCCGGTGGGGAGAGCAGTCTTGCTGTTGATCACAATCAATTCGGATATCGACATATTTAGCTGAAGGTGAAGCTGCCTTTAAAAGGCAAGCTCCATTGATGCTGGTATAGTTGATACACCGCTTACTTATTATGTAATACCATTTTACAAATGTACTTGTAAACGAAATAAAATGTAATTTCGTAATGTTTTTAAAGGAATAAACAAATTTAAATGAATCCCTCTCGCTTCGGCGCAAGGCGATGGTTCGAGAAACCTATGACATTGATGGGGCGATGGTACTCGAACCCGCCTCCCAAATTGAATTGGGATTGCACCAACCTACCTACATTCTAGAATACAAGTTATTATTACATTGCTATATGCAACAGAATACGATGTATCAATATGAATGTATGGTATATAGTTGTGCGGCCGTCCATCATATCTGCCTACTTCCGTGGGGAAATGGTGTAGTGGTTAGTAATTTAGTTAGGTTTCCGGAAATCCTTGAAAACGTAATTCGGGAAGTAATTCGGTATTCCAGTAAATTTACAACTGGCTAGCTTGTTTTGCATTAGCTCCACACAGGAGATCATTAGGCTAAAAAATCCTTCAGGCCCTGTATCATTTTTGTGGATGTTATTTGAATGGTCTTTTTAGGGAAAGGAAGGAGAGCGAGATATGGGAAGAAAAATGTATGATAGGACAATTGCCAAAGTGTCCAGGAGTGACGGAAGGATGAATCCATCCCTCCCACTGCGTTGTAAGGGAATGGGTCGGGAGTCCGGCTGGGGAGTTCAAAAGGTCTACAAACCTACTCAAACATAACCCATTAACCTGGGCTCCCCTGTTAAGTGACCAAACGTAGCGGCCTACTTGGGGTGACTTGGGAGCCAGGGGTGTTAGCGGTACCCACACCCACCTCCCAAGTTGTTAAAGGTTGCTTATTGACCCTGTGAAAGGTTTCCAGCTTTTCAAGCATTTATAAGTCAAAAATGGATCCAATATTCCACCTTAAAATACATAGAACACCATTAATTCGTTTTAACGAGGTTCCGCTGTTGCGATAATTATCGAGAATCACAGCAACTTAGCGCAGATTTTTAATTTCTTCCCTAGTTAGAATTCTTTTAACAAGTATCGGGTTGTAACAAGATGGGCCTTATACCAATGTTACACTGTGCAGTGTACACCTCATTACAGAGTTTCGTGTCGGTGAATACATATCGGCCTAATGAGGTTACACTGTGGAAAGGAAGAAGTGGGCTAGGGGCCCATTTTGTATTGACAGAGGCCGTAAAATTTTGATTAGAAATCGTAAATATGATGATTATCTGTTTATTATTATAATGTTAAGTATTTTCCTATCCCTGCTGCGTCCTGCGGGCTAAATAAAATCATGTTTTAGATGTAGCCATAGAATTTTACAGGGGTTGAAAACCTGTAACAGCAGAACCGTTTTAGGAATTTTGCCTCGAATTACTTAACTGTCATCAAGTCATATCTGTATGGCAAACATCGTAATCTTTCTCTAGATGAACTTCAAACAATTGCTGAGCTCGACTCGAAAGGTTATATACTAAATATAAATTGTATTATAATGAGGTCAGGAGAAGAAGGAAAGTGGGTGGAAAGTAACTGGTTATTCAAATCTGCCAACTGACAGAAGGTATATATTTTTGTTAAATAAAAATAATTTAAATAAAAAAAATAGATCTTATCTGGTAATTGAACACGATAAAAGCCAATCAAATCTCTATGTTTAAGGCGATACACTACGTCGTGTAATATTTTAAATTGAGCCGCTATCAATAACAACCCTTACGTAGATGGCGATAAGGTTTATATTCCCGCTTAACACCATCCGCCTGTTTTGATTTATGCAAGAAAAAAACATGGCCAAAAAGTGCCTTTTATTTTATTTTGTGGATGTTCAGGCATAAATATTTAATATTTAATTTTATAAATAACTTAATTTGCCACATTATATAATAAAATCATAACCGAAAATGGGTTCGTAAGTAGGAGATTTTCAACTTTCAAACAGTTTTGATAGGCCTTATACATTATTTTTTCTGGGCTTATAAAAAGACTTATCTAAAAAAATACTCGATTATTTCAAAGGCCAAGATGTATTCTACTCGCAGTATTTAATTGAAGTATCTGAAGCACATTTCTAGGCGACCAAATTTTCAAACCAAAAACACATGATTTTGCATTACTACGTATGGCATCGCCTTAAAGCCAAGTTTTCTTTCAGCGTTATGGACTCTCACCGGAGAGTCACTGAATGTATTTTTCATATCAAACGAAGTGAAAATGGATAATTTTTATTTTATTTTTATTTTTTATAATATTCATTACATTATATGCAAGGAAGAAGGTTACCCGTTTTAGGACAGTTAAATGAACAGGTTTCAAATTATCCTATAGGAATACAGGATTTAAGAATACAGAACATAAGTATGTAAAAGCGAAGATACAACTAGGCATATAAATAGTCATTTCGAAAAAAACATTACCATATAATAATTCGTTAGCAATCACTGCAAATCTGACTAATTCTACCAAAACCTCCTATATCACAAGTCCGGGACACTTATTCAAAGCAACCTCCTAACTTGTATGGGATTTTACAAAAATTTTGTTTCAATTTTTTTTTAAATTCATTAAAACATCATAAAATATTTTTCATAATTGAAAAATAAATAAAAATACATTTTTTTGACGTTTTACGCGAGTTGGGAGGCTGATTTGATTCAGTGTCCTGGCCTTGTGGTCTAGGAGGTTTTGATTCAGTGTCCCGGCCTTGTGATCTAGGAGGTTTTGATTCTAAACGTAAGTCAATGAGATAAGCGATACACGGGGCGATACTGAGCTTATTTACCCATCTGAAACAATGTGTAATAATATAGGTGTACCTACCTAAAATTGTATATAAAAATCAATCTACATAATATATATAAATTTACCTCAGAACCTATATCATCTTTGGGGATACTGTGTGGAGTGACTTTTTGGGGAATGGAAAGACTGAACTTGAATCTTGAAGAGGCTAATGTGGTAGAAGGGGGAAGCAGATATAAAATAAAATAAAGCTTGTGATGCTTGTGTAAAAATAACTACTAAATATTTTTGTAAAAACAGGTCTCCAAATTTAAAAAAATAATACTGGTTTCTGGAAACCTGTATTTAAGGCCTCCCAGACCTTCCTCGCTATCCCCCATTGTAAGTCAAAGCGTAAGTTACCCATATTTTTCACTCGCCTGAGTTAAAACCCACTTTTCATAACATAAAGGAGTTCATTACGAGTGTAATAGAAAAAAAACATTCAAAATTAGAGGGACCAAATGAGGGCGGGTCTCCGCTCTGTCATTATGCTTCAAGAAAAACATCAAAAGTACTCTCTCTTCATTTGATTGGCTTATTACTAAACTGGTTCATAAACTCCTAGTAGTGTGTTGTGGGCAAGTCTGTGTTGTCCCAAGTAAGCTCAATGTTTCCTCACTTCTGCAGATATTTTTATTGAAAAAATCTTCGTCAATTCCATTTACCATCGAATAAATAAGAAAACTAGAAATGCTTTCCATACATAGACATATGAATATTAGTAGACCTGCCCTAAGTGATTAAAAGCGTATTATCCCCACTCCCCATACCGGTTCCATTGAGCCGGCTGGGCTCGCGTACGGCCTCAAGTGATATTTGAAAACGTGACGTCATCATTCTTGTGCGAACTATGGTCGAGGCATCATCGGTTCATTTTACGAAATAACACGGCAAAATGTTTACTTGTACTATGAAAACTGGTAAAAATAGATGCGAAAAAAGAGAATAAACCCAATTGTCGTATTACATTCCATATATAAGCATTATTTTATTTTATTTTAAGCATATTCACATCGTATAATATGAATCAGTTGTTACTATCACATCGAGAAACGTCTGGACGCGAAACACAAAGCTGGTTGGTTGCTGGGAAGTAAATTATGAACATTTATAAAAGTGTCTTAACTAAATACTCTGAAACTAACTACGACTCTGAATATAGAAGCTGCCTTACTTTGCCGAATTTGGACTTCGCAAATTTGTTCATAACGTGGCGAGTAATTTGCGCTCCCATGTAAAAATGTCTATTCATTCAAAGCAGATTTTACTTTTAAGAAGTAAATGGTGATATTATAATGCGAGATGCCTATTTACTGTCAGATTGATTTATTGACGAATCACAGTCATCTTCACTCCCTTCGTTCTTCAACAGTTGATTTTACCCCTCGCCTTTATCTTCTCGTCTATTAATTCCTATGTCTGTGTTTCCATATAAATTTGAATGGAAACAAATGTGCCACTGACTTAGTACCTTTTGGTTCTACACGGAAAAAATAAGTTTAGCTAATTTATTAAGAATCTCTTCAAATTATTGGTAATCCCGTTAAAAATGGGATTGCAGTCCCTTAATGAATGAATTAATAGGCTTCCTGATAAACTATTTGTGTAATGTTTATCAGGAATGTAATTAATGTAATGTAGTTTAATGATTTCCATTCCCTTCTAATGTTTTTATTTTGGTGTGAGAATTGGATTTTGATTTCTAATCTTTATTTTTGGTGTAAATTTATCTTTATTTTAATGTTGTTTTTTGTTTTTGTTTAAATGTATAAATTCGTATATTTTAAAATGGGGGCGTCAGCACGGGTGATCAACCCAGTGAGGCCAACGTTGCTGAATTGAAATGTGAAGTACTGTAGAGTAATGTATCAATAAATAAATAAATAAAATGTCGGATCACATATTCATAAAAATCCTAATATTTTCGTATTTCGTCTGGATATATTATCAAGGCAATGCACGAACACGTGTTCTGATATGTTAGAAATTTACTAAAAGATTCTTAATAAATTAGCAATACTCATATTTCTCCATACAGACCATTTAGCATGCGGTCTGTCTCTCTTACACTTGCCTGAATTTGTATATCGCCATCCCAATTAAATATCGTAATCCTGGCGAAACACAGTTTTGCATGGAAATTTAGGCCTATAATTTGATCAAAAAACATGTCCACAAGACACTTCTTGTGTTATTCTTTATTCTATGCCTAGGACCTACTAGGAGAGTCACTTTCTGGATAAAGATAGCATGGGAGATACTCTCAGTATGATACTGGTGAAAGACTACAATTCAGATAGCGTGGGAGATACTCTCAGTATGAAACTGGTTAAAGACTGCAATTGAGATAGCGTGGGAGATACTCTCAGTATGATACTGGTTAAAGACTACAATTCAGATAGCGCGGGAGATACTCTCAGTATGAAACTGGTTAAAGACTGCAATTGAGATAGCGTGGGAGATACTCTCAGTATGATACTGGTTAAAGACTACAATTCAGATAGCGCGGGAGATATTCTCAGTATGATACTGGTTAAAGACTACAATTCAGATAGCGTGGGAGATACTCTCAGTATGATACTGGTTAAAGACTACAATTCAGATAGCGCGGGAGATATTCTCAGTATGATACTGGTTAAAGACTACAATTCAGATATCGCGGGAGATATTCTCAGTATGATACTGGTTAAAGACTACAATTCAGATAGCGCGGGAGATATTCTCAGTATGATACTGGTTAAAGACTACAATTCAGATAGCGCGGGAGATATTCTAAGTATGATACTGGTTAAAGACTACAATTCAGATAGCGCGGGAGATATTCTCAGTATGATACTGGTTAAAGACTACAATTCAGATAGCGCGGGAGATATTCTCAGTATGATACTGGTTAAAGACTACAATTCAGATAGCGCGGGAGATATTCTCAGTATGATACTGGTTAAAGACTACAATTCAGATAGCGCGGGAGATATTCTCAGTATGATACTGGTTAAAGACTACAATTCAGATAGCGCGGGAGATATTCTCAGTATGAAACTGGTTAAAGACTGCAA